>NW_027331381.1:89563-267517 GCF_022965805.1 Primulina eburnea
TACATAGAGGTTCATTGTTGAACACTCGGCCAACACTTGGCTCGATGGGCACTACTCTAACACCAGAATCAATAGTCCTAGGCATGCCACGCAACCTAACGACTTCTCTAAAGAACAAATCCGCAATGTTTGAAGCATCATCGGTTTTATGACAAGCTATAAAATGTGCCATCTTAGAGAATCTATCCACAACAACGAAAATAGAATCCCTCCCCTTCTTAGTCTTAGGCAACCCCAAAATAAAGTCCATTGAAATGTCAATCCAAGTTCTTTTTAAGAATAGCACGCAAAATGTTCCCAAAGTTTTAGTGAAACCTTCAGTTAGTCCATCCGTTTGAGGATGACAAGTAGTAGAAAACAACAACTTTGTGCCAAGTTTAGCCCATAAAGTATTCCAAAAGTACTCAAGAATTTAACGGGTGACCAGAATCAATAGTCCAAGGCATGCCACGCACCTAACGACTTCTCTGAAGAACAAATCTGCAATGTTTGAAGCATCATCGGTTTTATGACAAGCTATAAAATGTGCCATCTTAGAGAATCTATCCACAACAACGAAAATAGAATCCCTCCCCTTCTTAGTCCTAGGTAACCCCAAAATAAAGTCCATAGAAATGTCAATCCAAGTTCTTTTAAGAATAGCACGCAAAAGTGTTCCAAGTTCTATCGACACTTCAGTGTTGTCCATCCGTGTTGAGGAGACAAGTAGTAGAAAACAACAATTTTGTGCCAAGTTTAGCCCATAAAGTATGCAAAAGTAACTCAAGAATTTAACATCGCGACCAGAATCAATAGTCCTAAGGCATGCCATGCAACGAACGACTTCTCTAAAGAACAAAATCCGCAATGTTTGAAGCATCATACGGTTTGTATGACAAGCTATAAATGTGCCATCTTAGAGAATCTATCCACAACAACAAAAATAGAACATTCCCATTCTAGTCTAGGCATGTAATAAGCTCGAGCCGAGGGGGCCCGGTGTAGCGGTACGGTCTAAGCTTTCTTGTTATTTGGGTTATGTGATTAGATGTTTAGAGTTGTGTTTTGGGCCAAAGTATTATTGATTATTAGTGTCTTGAGGTATTAGTTGTTTGGTTGTTCGTTCAGTGTTTCGGATCGATTTTAGTTGGTTGAGTGGTGTTCTTTGCCGTGACCATAGTGCACCCGCGGTCGACTGTTCAAGATTTTATGTTTGTAAGCCGTGGCAGGACCGCACCTGCGGTAGTGCAAGGACCGCACCCACGGTGATGACCGCACCCGTGGTGATGACCGCACCCACGGTGAGGACCCGCCCCACGGTGATGACCGCACCTGTGGTAGTGCAAGGACCGCACCCGCGGTGTCTGCAGGACCGCACCCGCGGTGTTAGAGTAGGTGCCCGTCGAGCCAAGTGTTGGCCGAGTGTTCACAATGAAACTCTATGTATAAGCAGTCTTTATTTTAATAATATTTGAAATTTATTATTTTGGCAAATCTTTATCTGTATACCCATGCTAGTTGCATAGATAAAGCCCTTGAATATACAAATAGTAGAAAGAATATGAGATGCTCATATGATGAGTATCATGAAACTCATATTTGTAATACTGTATATTCTAAACGGTTCCTAGTCGATTCAGCCGCCACTAAGAAGGATATAGGCCGCTCGAGTTAGAGACTAGTATCTGCGATGTGAGTACCATGTTTCATTGGTAGGGGACATTGTGATGTCCGAACATGCAGATAGGTGCTCCTTGTAGAGTGCACTGAACAACCCTCCATAAAAGGACTTTCCAAGTGGTTCTCACTTATCGAGTGGAAAAGTCCTGGTTTATGGTTGTACAGAATTAGTCCTTATGACCCGGGACAACATTGAGACTCTATGTGCTAGAATTACACTTTGACTTGTTTACCGACTCTCATGGGGTCATCAGGTGGCAAGGTTGGGTGTTCTGTCGAAACACATAGGAGTCGATGCATTGTAGTCGGGGATTCACCGCTTACCTTCAGGGTATGGATATCCTATGTGTTATCATGTGTATGTAGGTTGAAATCTCTGGCCAGAGTATGGTTGTAATTATGAAAGGGGTTTCATAGATTACACCATTGATGCAACTACAACATGACACATAGTATCGATTCATTGACAACTCTCGATAAACCAATGGTTGTCGAATCGGTCGGGATATATGAGTTGAAGGGACCGTACTGTACGCTAACCATAATTGAATGGTTCTTGCAGGCACTATCATTTGATACCTAGGGAATCATGTAAGCGATGCTGCTAGGCGTTTAACATGATTGGTTGGGTACTATCAGACTTGAGTTCTGACGTTCTTATTATCAAGGTGTTGATAAATAAGAATGGAGCAATTGGGGTATGCTCGTATAAGGACATGTTTAGTCCGAATCACATGGTGATGTGAACCCACGGCTAGTTGTATCAATGAACCATTGAGGGCCACACAAGTACTAGCTTTCTAGATTCCGTTGAGAAGTAAAAAATAGTTCAATGTGTTGAACGGCTTATAAAGGAGTTTATAAGCGTAAGGAAAATTAGAAGTATGACTTCTATAATGGAGAAAATAGTTCAAAGTGTTGAACGACTTATAAATGAGTTTATAAGTGTAAGAAAAAAAATAGAAGTATGACTTCTATGAGAGAAATGTAAATTTTGATTTATGGAAGTGTTCCTAAATTAAAATTTGGCCAAGTGAATAATGTAATTGAAAATTGTGATTTTCATAAACATTATTATGGACTAAATAAATTAATTCAAGTGTTGAATTAATTAAACACTAGTGGACCTAGTAGAGTCCAAATAATTAAATTAATTCAAGTGTTGAATTAATTAAATAATATTGAGTCTTGTAGAGCTCAATTAAAATAATTATTTAACTAGTGGGACTTGGGTAAATTCAAGTAATGTTTAATTAGTCTCAAATATGTTTGAGATAATTAAATTTAGTCCAAGGTTTTTAATTTGATTAAAAACCATATTATATAATATGCATGCATGGGAGGTCAAGAGTTGGAGACTAATTTTTGGGATATCAAGGCATGGCATGCAAAAAGGTGTTTTTGCTTTTTGCTTTTTGGACATCCAAGACTAGTCTTCCTTCCCCATTCTAGCAATGCACTTGGCCGAAACTTCTTGCATATTCTCTCCATATTTTTTTTTCCTTTTGTGTTCTTCAATTTGTTGGAGAAAACACACACTTCTCTTTGAAAAATCCTCATGTTTTTCTAGTGCAAAATATGAGGGGATCTACCTAGTTAGTGGTGGGCCTAATTTTGAAGGAAAGGAAGGAAAGCTTGTAGATCTTCTTTCATTCAAGAGCTAAGGTTTTTAAATCTTAGTTGGAGACATACATCAACCTCAAGAGGTTGATAGGTACACTTTCTTACACCCTATGAATGTCATTTTGTGTGTTTTTGTATTTGTTGCACAAGGAAATGGGGTGGCCGAAATTTTAAGCTAAAAATTTTAGATTTCAAACTTCCGTTGCGCTTCCGGCCACCGTAATCGGTCCGCTTTCAAGTGGTATCAGAGCTATGGTTACGTTTTTGTGTAGCAAATACAATATATATTATGTTGAGATCGATTTCTAACCGCATGAGTGTGTTTTTGCAACAAATCGAGGGCCGTTTTTGGGGAAAAATTCGGGCAGCAAGTTGCTGCCCGTGTCGGGCAGCTCGGGCTGCCCGTTTCGGGCAGCTAGGGCAGCCCCCCGAACAGCCCCATCATTTTAAATAAAAAAAAATTTTTTGGTAAGTTGGCCGGAATCCGGCGACGGAGCTCCGGCGACGGCGATGACGACTAGGGTTTCCAAAAGTGTTTGGATTATCAAAGTGTCATGGGCCTTGAGTTGTTGGGCCATTGGATGGCTAACATGTTTGTGAATTTTAAATGGGCCGAAAATGTTTTTGGTGAAAAATGATTTTTGGGCCCTTAAGTTTAAAATTACAAAAGTTGCAAATATTTTCTCATGAAATAAATAATTTAAGTTGGACTTTGATTATTTATAGTAAATTGTGATTTACAAGAAATTCGGTTATAAATAAATTAATTTGAAAGTAGACAAAGGTGTTTGTATACTTTGTTAATTTAGTTTATAATCGTGACGGTTAGTGATTGGATCAAGATATATAATATTGGATCAATTAATTATTGTGATAATTAATTGATGGTGTATGATATGTGATATTATGCATGAAGGATGATCAAAAGCCCAAGCCCAATTTGCTAGGTGTATGCTAGGATATTTTGTGTTGAATGATTGTAATAATTATCAATTTATCAAGTGGGCTTGGTTTATGGCCCGTTCCCACCCCATGAGATGTATCCCTATTTGCCATGGATATTTATTTGAAAATATTAGTATAGTGGATGATCAAGATTGGAAGATGGTGGCCATGATGATTATGAAGATCGAAGACATGTAAATATTGGAAGCTTATGTAAATGTTGCATTTGCATCCCGTGCATTTACCCTAGGATTGGACCTAGGTCCGTGTTTAGCTCACACGGACCGTTAGTATTGGGGCGATTGATCATCCTTGTTTGTTTACTGTTTATAATATATGCATGATATGTTACAAATAATGAGTATGTGCGTTATTATTATGATAATAACAAAGTTGCATGAATCCGGCAAACATACGATCAAACATGGCGAGCTTTTAAAATAAAATTAATGATGAGACCTTTCAAAATTAAAATCCCTCATTTTGAATAAGATTCAAAATTAATATCAAGCCCGAAAAGGGGAATTATAAATTTGTTTATAATTTCCTTGTCTTCCATCGACAATGGGTGCATGATGAACGCTACCCGTACTCGGGGCTCGGCTCATATTATTGGGGGAGCCCTGGGTGCCGGAAAGCTGTGACATCTATTGACATGGTGATGTGAACTACGTGGAACTCCCATGATTTCGGCTCATATTATTCAGGGAACTCATGGCGACCGTCCATTAAGGTTCAACATCGATGGGTTAGGCTTGACACGTAAAGATGAACGACGTCATATTATTGGGTCCTAATCAAACGTGAGACAAAAGTTTACGTAGAGGGTTGCATTGTGATGCAATTGGAAACTACCTTTTAGGAATTGTGATTGGCTGATATTATTCGGGATCATAATTCGCTAATTGGACCTTACGTACCTACTGAGGAAAGGGGTTTCCCGTTTCACTAGAGGGTAGTGAAAGATGTCAAAACAGTGGGAGTAAATATTTATGAAGTAAAAGTCCATACTTTATATCTTACCAAATATATTAAATAGTCATCAACATTTATCTGTTTTACTTTTCAGTACAAATTTTGACAATGTCTTCGATTCGCAATCCGATATCTGCAATACTCGACAAACACATGTTAACCGGACCTAATTACCTCACTTGGCTAAGAAACCTAAAAATAGTCTTGAATTCGGAAAGGGTAGCATATACACTGACTGAGTCGCCCCCTGTTGAGGCTCCGACTCACTGCAATCCTGAGGAATTGCAGGCTTACAAGGAATGGTGTGACCATGACTTGATAGCCAGGTGTTATATGCTGACTTCTATGAATGATGAGCTGCAGAGGCGTTTTGAGGGTGCAAAGAGTGCTGCTGACATTCATTTGCATCTCAAAGAGCTCTTTGGTTAGCAAACACGACCACTAAGGCATGCTACCGTCAAGGAGCTGATCACTTTGCGCATGCGAGATGGGGCCTCGGTCCATGAGCATGGCCTAAAGGTGATCGGGCTCGTGGACAAGCTCGTTGGCATGGATCTGATCTTGCCTTCGGAGTTGACCACCGACGTGTTGCTGTTATCGCTGCCTAGCTCATTTGATCCTTTTGTGGTGAACTTCAACATGAACAAAATGGAACCGACCCTTGAGGAGTTGGTGAACATGCTTGTTACGTTTGAATCCACCATCAAGAAAGAGAAGTTGGTCCTTTATGTGGGTTCTTCATCTGGTACGAAGATTGATCCACATGGGAATGGAAAGAAGCGTTCTTTCCAACATCCCAAGAAGAACGTGCCCTCGTTGAGGCAATCTCCGAATCCCGTTGAGGCAGCCAGACCAGTTAAGGCTGACAAGACTGATGATGTATGTCATCACTGCAAGAAGCCTGGACATTGGAGGCGTAATTGCAAAGAATATCTTGCCCAGAAAAGTTCTGGAAATGGTATGTTCTAAATTGAAGTAAACATTTCAATTAACTCTACTTCTTGGGTATTGGATACCAAATGTTGATCACATCTCTGTAATGTGTTACAGGTGATGGGAAGAAGTAGGAAGCTTAGGGAGGTGTGACCTTCTTGAGGATGGGCAATGGAGCAAGAGTTGCTGCCAAGACCTTAAGAGATGTTTACTTATTGTTGAACAATAGTTTTAAGTTAATTAAGAGATGTTTTGTTTGTACCTTTTTGATGAAAAACATTATTTCCATTTCTATTGTGATAAAGATGGATATTCTTGTTTATTTTGCAAAGGTGTTTGCAACATTTACATGAATGAATGTTTGATTGGTACTTGAGAACTTGAAAACGATCTCTATAACTTAAAATTAAAAGATATTCCGTTAAATGTCCATTCAAAGGCAGACACCATATGAGATATGGATGGGTAAGCCTCCCAAATATTCTTATCTTAAAATATGGGGAGCCCTGCATATGTGAAGCAGGTAGTGGGAGATAAATTGGATAGTTGATCCATTTTATGTTACTTTGTGGGATATCCAAGGAATTAAGTTGGATATTATTTCTATCATCCCCAAGAAACAAAGGTGTTTGTTTCTAGGAATGCAACCTTTTTGGAAAAGGGTTTTCTATTGGATAGAAAAAGGGAGATGATAGAACTCGAAGAAGTTCGAGAGACACCCACAATTATAGAACCCACACCCGAAGAGCCAAGAGAGGAGATACAAGCTCCTAGCAGATACGAGAAAGTCTCGAGACCACCTATGAGGTATGGTCAGCTTCTTGAAGAGGGCCATGATGAGCCTAACCATGGATGTGATCCATGGACCTTCAAGGAAGCATTATCTGATGCCGATTCATCCAAGTGGCTTGAAGCAATGGAATCTGAGATGAATTCCATGCATTCGAACCAAGTGTAGGATCTTGTGGATCCACCTGAGGGAACTGTTCCCATAGGGACTTGGGGCGGATGGGAAGGTATTGACCTTCAAGGCGCGATTGGTGGCAAAAGGATGTACTCAAAGACAAGGAGTTGACTTTGAGGAAACCTTTTCCCAGTCGCAATGTTCAAGTCCATAAGGATTTTGCTAGCCATAGCTGCATGGTATGACTGTGAGATATGGCAGATGGATGTCAAGACAAACTTTCTTAATGGGGATTTTAAGAAAGTTATTTACATGTCTTAACCTGAAGGGTTTACATCTATCGGAAGTGAGCATATGGTATGCAAACTTCAGAGATCTATTTATGATCTAAAGCAGGCATCTAGGAGTTGGAACCTCAGATTCGACAGTACAATCAAATAGTTTGATTTACTAAGAATCCTGAGGAACCCTTTGTGTATAAGAAGGTCAGTGGGAGTGTTGTGACATTCCTTGTGTTGTATGTTGATGACATTCTTCTCATTGAAAATGATGTAGGAATGTTGCAATCAACTAATATATGGTTAGCGAGTAAGTTCTCGATGCACGACTTGGGTGAAGCATCTTTTGTATTGTGAATGCAGATCTATTGAGATAGATCGAGAAGATTGCTTGGTCTCACCCAGTCCACATACATTGATACCATCGTGAAGCCGTTCTCGATGGATGAGTCCAAGGGAGGACACCTACCAATGTGTCATGGCGTGTCCCTATCCAAGTCTGTCTCCCAAGACTGATGCAGAGATAGTGGCGATGACACGCATTCCGTATGCTTCGGCAATTGGTAGCATCATGTATGGGATGATATCTACACGTCTTGACGTGGCTTTCGCACTAAGTGTAGTGAGTAGATATCAATCGAACCCTGGTCTTCCACACTGGAAAGCTGTGAAAGACATCCTCAAGTAGTTGAGAAGGACCAATAAAGTGTTCTTGGTCTATGGGGTGGAGAAATAAAATTGGAAGGCTATACCGACTCTAGCTTCCAAAGCGATATCGATGACTCGAAGTCAACCTCTGGTTTTGTATTCATGCTCAATGGTGCTGCAGTCTCTTGGAAGAGTTCCAAGCAAGACAATATTACGGATTCCAGCACAGAGGCCGAATACATTGCTGCATCAGATGCAGCAAGGGAGGCTGTTTGGATAAGGAATTTCGTCCAAGAGTTGGGCGTCATTCCTAATGGAGTTGCTCCTGTCCCGGTGTTGTGTGACAACACGGGAGCTATAGCTCAAGCAAAGGAGCCTAGGTCTCATCAGAAATCCAAACTAGTATTGAGAAAGTACCACATCCTCGGAGAGATTGTGGAAAGAGGAGATGTGTCTTTTGACACGGTCGGCTCCGCCGATAATGTTGATTGATCCACTAGCTAAGCCTTTACCTGGACCATTATTCGACAAGCATCGCGAATCAATGGGTTAGATGCATAAGGGTAGTTGGCTCTAGTGCAAGTGGGAGATTGTTAGAGTAGGTGCCCGTCGAGCCAAGTGTTGGCCGAGTGTTCACAATGAAACTCTATGTATAAGCAGTCTTTATTTTAATAATATTTGAAATTATTATTTTGGCAAATCTTTATCTGTATACCCATGCTAGTTGCATAGATAAAGCCTTTGAATATACAAATAGTAGAAAGAATATGAGATGCTCATATGATGAGTATCATGAAACTCATATTTGTAATACTGTATATTCTAAACGGTTCCTAGTCGATTCAGCCGCCACTAAGAAGGATATAGGCCGCTCGAGTTAGAGACTAGTATCTGCGATGTGAGTACCATGTTTCATTGGTAGGGGACATTGTGATGTCCGAACATGCAGATAGGTGCTCCTTGTAGAGTGCACTGAACAACCCTCCATAAAAGGACTTTCCAAGTGGTTCTCACTTATCGAGTGGAAAAGTCCTGGTTTATGGTTGTACAGAATTAGTCCTTATGACCCGGGACAACATTGAGACTCTATGTGCTAGAATTACACTTTGACTTGTTTACCAACTCTCATGGGGTCATCAGGTGGCAAGGTTGGGTGTTCTGTCGAAACACATAGGAGTCGATGCATTGTAGTCGGAGATTCACCGCTTACCTTCGGGTATGGATATCCTATGTGTTATCATGTGTATGTAGGTTGAAATCTCTGGCCAGAGTATGGTTGTAATTATGAAAGGGGTTTCATAGATTACACCATTGATGCAACTACAACATGACACATAGTATCGATTCATTGACAACTCTCGATAAACCAATGGTTGTCGAATCGGTCGGGATATATGAGTTGAAGGGACCGTACTGTACGCTAACCATAATTGAATGGTTCTTGCAGGCACTATCATTTGATACCTAGGGAATCATGTAAGCGATGCTGCTAGGCGTTTAACATGATTGGTTGGGTACTATCAGACTTGAGTTCTGACGTTCTTATTATCAAGGTGTTGATAAATAAGAATGGAGCAATTTGGGTATGCTCGTATAAGGACATGTTTAGTCCGAATCACATGGTGATGTGAACCCACGGCTAGTTGTATCAATGAACCATTGAGGGCCACACAAGTACTAGCTTTCTAGATCCCGTTGAGAAGTAAAAAAATAGTTCAATGTGTTGAACGGCTTATAAAGGAGTTTATAATCGTAAGGAAAATTAGAAGTATGACTTCTATAATGGAGAAAATAGTTCAAAGTGTTGAACGACTTATAAATGAGTTTATAAGTGTAAGAAAAAAAATAGAAGTATGACTTCTATGAGAGAAATGTAAATTTTGATTTATGGAAGTGTTCCGAAATTAAAATTTGGCCAAGTGAATAATGTAATTGAAAATTGTGATTTTCATAAACATTATTATGGACTAAATAAATTAATTCAAGTGTTGAATTAATTAAACACTAGTGGACCTAGTAGAGTCCAAATAATTAAATTAATTCAAGTGTTGAATTAATTAAATAATATTGAGTCTTGTAGAGCTCAATTAAAATAATTATTTAACTAGTGGGACTTGGGTAAATTCAAGTAATGTTTAATTAGTCTCAAATATGTTTGAGATAATTAAATTTAGTCCAAGGTTTTTAATTTGATTAAAAAACCATATTATATAATATGCATGCATGGGAGGTCAAGAGTTGGAGACTAATTTTTGGGATATCAAGGCATGGCATGCAAAAAGGTGTTTTTGCTTTTTGCTTTTTGGACATCCAAGACTAGTCTTCCTTCCCCATTCTAGCAATGCACTTGGCCGAAACTTCTTGCATATTCTCTCCATATTTTTTTTTCCTTTTGTGTTCTTCAATTTGTTGGAGAAAACACACACTTCTCTTTGAAAAATCCTCATGTTTTTCTAGTGCAAAATATGAGGGGATCTACCTAGTTAGTGGTGGGCCTAATTTTGAAGGAAAGGAAGGAAAGCTTGTAGATCTTCTTTCATTCAAGAGCTAAGGTTTTTAAATCTTAGTTGGAGACATACATCAACCTCAAGAGGTTGATAGGTACACTTTCTTACACACTATGAATGTCATTTTGTGTGTTTTTGTATTTGTTGCACAAGGAAATGGGGTGGCCGAAATTTTAAGCTAAAAATTTTAGATTTCAAACTTCCGTTGCGCTTCCGGCCACCGTAACCGGTCCGCTTTCACGCGGTTCGTGTATTTCAGAATTTTGTGTTGTGCCGTGAGTTAGGCGCACCCGCGGTGCTTGTGGCAGCGCACCCGCGGTCTAGGTATGGCCGAGTTTTTAAGTTACTTTTTGGGAGTGGTTGGCCATACTTTCCCTTTTCTTTCCTTCTTATCTTCGACTTTCTCTCTATTCCAAGGGTTTTCTTCCATTTCTTTCACTTCCTATCTTCGATTCAAGCGTTTAGTTTGCGTTTCGACTTGAGATCGTGGTTCTCCTTGGTGCTAGGAAGCTAAGGTAAGCTTTTGGTGCGATTCTTTTAAGGTTTTGAGTTAAGAGTTGACTTGGGTTTGTTGTTCTTGTGGATTTATGGATTATTTAGCTTGGATTCTTGGATATAGAGTTGATGTTGGTGTTATTTATGGATTATTGTTGTAGGTGGTGTTCAAGAGCTTTGATTGAGGTGTTCTATTGGTTTGTAAGTGGAAATTCATCCCTTTTTGTGGGGACCCAGACGCTGATCTGTCTTATTAATCATCCTTGGGATTTAATTATCAATTTAGATAAAACAGGGTCTAAAATTTTTTCTTTTTAACATGTAACTGCGGAAGGTAATGGAATCTAAACAATATACATCTCTGTATAAAAACTACAGTTCAGTAGAAAAGTACAATATTGTACAACCTAATTCTAAGGTTCAATTACTAAATTCAAGTAATAAACCAAGTCTGCTACAAGTCCGGAATCACCACGCTAACTCGTCTTCTCTCATCGTCATCTCGACCCTGATCCAGCCCCACCTGTTGTCATGCACACATACAAAACAATACAACAGCCGGATAACTTCGGTGAGAATAAATCCCAGTATAAAACATGGTAAGCATGTATATAAACAAACTAAATCATAAAACATGCTATCATGTATAGAAACAATCTATTTCATAGTCTATGAAATTAATCAAATAAGCATGCAACTCAATTCAGATAAACATGCATATAAACAATCTTAATCATAAAACATGCTAACCCAACTGAAAGCAGTAATGATGGGTCCCATGATCTAGGAGCCACATCCATATAAGCATGCAGTTCTAATCAAATCATGTCTAGACTTGACTCGATCTATAACTCTAGTGATCCCGGTGTGAATAAGACGTCACTGTCTGTCACCTACCCTACCAATCGAGGTGCTGTACGTCTTATTCCTAGACTTCGGCCTGATCTGTATCTGCATCTACAAAGGGGCGGTGATCTTCCCCTAAACTGTGATATCGTCGAACATCTAGAAGTCTGGATGATCTCGCAGACTTTCCTATCTTAATGCATGAATACAAAATCTGTAAACCAACCATAATAAGATAAAACATAAACAAGAATATAGTATGTGATTTATTGGGCAACTCAAGGATGGTCTCGATTGAGTTGTTTCTTCCCGAATATCACATGAATTATACCTTTGTCGTCCCGGTCTGACGAAGACGATGATCTGTATTCAACTCTGTCCATGTCAAATCTGAAATGACAATATCGAATACGCTGTATCAATGAATAATTCAATACACAATCTGTTCTGATCAATACTCAAATCAGTATACAATCTGATCAATATCTGAACAAAATACAATCTAATTCATGTCATCGACATAACAATACAATCTGAATAATTACTGAGTCTGATCAATCTCAATCAATACTGAATCTGATCAATATAACTCGACTGATGTTTCGACGGTATAACAATACAATCTGAATAACCCCGTCAATCTGAACATCACAAATAAATACTGAAACTCATAATTTGTGTCAATACAATTCCTACTCTGAATACTAACACAATCTCTAATATACAATCTCAGTCAATATCTTTCAAAAGTCATAACAATTACAGAAACAGTCTGTTCTTCAGTCTGACTTCAATTATACGATATCTACGGTAGTAAAAACATCATAACTGAATCACATGCACTTCTAGCAACATCATATTTTCAAAACATCTCAAAACGTAACAAAACTTACGTCCTTGTATAGCTCTTGGTGAGAGGAGCTCAAAACTGAGATCGAAATTAAATTCTGATAAACGGTTCACACGGAATCACAAATCAAAGCAACCAAAGTTGAAAAGATTTCTGAAGGAATTCTCGGCTGTCATGTTCTGATTCTGAAGAGAAAGGACAATATATATATAGTTCAATTGCATGCAAAACAAGTGGCAACATCTTCCTAGTGGACGTCGCACCGTGGGTGCAGTATTACATGCACCGCGGGTGCGCTCAAACGGTGATTCCTATCCATTCTCTCAAAGCTGAGACCGCGGGTGCGCTGCCTACACGACCGCGGGTGCGGTGTGGCTACGGGATTTGCACTTCATTTTCTACACATGCACCGCGGGTGCGGTGATGTCTAGCACCGCGGGTGCGGTGCTGCATTTTCAAGAATTTCTTATTTTTCCATCCTGGCAACATGTTACGCCTTAAACGCATACAAATCTCGGGGATGAGATTAATGTTTTTAATGCTGTAACATATCCCAAAGTTTTTGTTTTGATGATACCAAAACTTGGCTTAAAAATGTACTAATGTTTTATATTGAGGCATGCAGGAAACTAAGAACAAAGTTAAGTTCGGAGGATCCGAAGTTGGTTCGGACGTTCCGAAAAGGTGCCGATCAGAAGCAAAGTGGAAGCTGTTCGGAAGCTGCGAGGAGTCAGTTCGGACGGTCCGAAGACGTGATCGGACGTTCCGAACACAAGCAATCAAATCACTTGAATGCGGAGACAAATTGATCTGACTGTTGATTGAGTAAGATTTCGGACGCTACGAAGGACATGATCGGACGCTACGAAGTGTTGAAGATTTCAAATCTCTGGAAACGCGGGAATGTTCGGACGGTACGAACTTGAGTTCGGACCTTCCGAAGCTGGTCATACACTGTCTGAAAGAACCGTTCGGAAGAAACGAAGCTGGATCGGTCCCTCCGAAGCATATGTTCGGACCCTACGAAGTCAAGAACGGACGATCCGAAGTCATCCCAGAATTACGCAAATTGATTTCAATCACATCGGACGTTCCGAATCATAAACAGAAGATCCGAACCTTGGCGTCCAAGACTAGTATAAATAGGCCTTTGAGGATGCATTTTCAATCATCCCACTCCACTCTCTCTTGTCTCTTACAAAGCTTTCTACTATCTCTTGTGTGCGTTGATTAAAAGAGTTGTAATATCAAAAGAGTTGTAGAAAAAGAGTGAAAGTAATACTCTCGAGTGGGTTGTAAAGTTCGTGGCTATCCTTGGAGCCCTCAAGGCCAAGTAGACGCATCGAGGCGTGGTTGTAAAAGCTAGCTTGGAGCTCCTAAAGCCAAGTCGATATAGTGATACCTCGATCCTCATCGAGAAGGGGAGACGTAGACGATTCTTCGTCGAACTTCCATAAACATCTCTATCCCTCTTTACTTAACGCATTTACTTTACTACGCATTTATTTTACGCACTTACTTTACGCATTCATTTGTGATTGTCCCTCAAGTCTTCAGCTTGCAATTTTTGCAAACTCGTTTTAAAAACGCTAAAGGGCCTAAAAGAACCTATTCACCCCCCTTTAGGTTCTTCAAGTGGTATCAGAGCCAGGTTTTTCAAAATCTTTTAAATGGCCAATCTAGCAAGCGAGTATGCCCAAGTACAATCCACAAATCGTCCCCCTCTTTTCAATGGTACTAATTACGGATATTGGAAAAATAGAATATCTCTATACATCCAATCCGTCGATTACGACCTTTGGAAAATAACGGTGAAAGGTCCCTATATCCCCATGAAAACGGTGGATAATAAGGAAATTCCTAAGGGAATGGATGACTTCACCAAGGACGATATGAAACTTATCTCTCAAAATGCTAAAGCTATGAATATTCTTCATTGTTCCCTAGATATGAATGAATACAACCGAATCTCGGCTTGTACCTCCGCCAAAGAGATTTGGGACAAATTGGAGATTTGCCACGAGAGAACCAATCAAGTCAAAGAAACGAAGATAGACCTTCTCCAACTCAAGTACGAGACCTTTGAGATGGAACCCAAGGAGGATATCGACACCATGTTCCGGCGGCTCACCCAAATCATCAATGAGCTTGCCCAACTTGGTGAGAACTACCCAACTAAACAAGTGTGGAGGAGAGCCCTTCGAGCATTACCGGCGGAATGGGATGCAAAGCGCACGGCTATCATTGAATCCAACAAGGGAGATGCGGCATCCTACGACCTTGATCAACTTCATGGGACCCTAAAGACCCATGAACTTGAAGTATCTACCCGGAAGGAGACAAAGAAAGATGACGATAAAGTAAAGGCGAAAGGGATCGCCTTGACCAGTCAACTTGAAGATAGCGACGATGAAGAAATGGCACTCCTCACTAGAAAGTTCAAAAGATTCATGCGGAGTTCCAACTTCAACAAGAAGGACAAAAAGATTGAGAAGGAAGTGACCTGCTACAACTGTCAACAAAAAGGTCACTATGCAAACGAGTGTCCCTCCAAGAAGAAGGCCGGCAAAGACAAGAAAAAGGCCCTTCTAGCCACGTGGAGCGACAGCGACAACGAAGAGGAGTCTACCCTATGCTTCATGGCGAAGGAAGATCATCTGACCGACTCGGATGACGACGAGGTACCCTCTTACGATGAATTACTCTCCGCTTACACTAGTATGTACAATAAGGCTAAGTCACTTAGAAATGAGAATAAGCAACTTAAAACTGAACTAGAAGCTAGGATGCATGACAACACTAAGCTCAAGACAAACCTAAGAGACTTAGAGAAAGCCTTCAACAAGTTCAATGTGAGTAGCGGTAAACTAGAAAACCTCTTGAGCATGCAAAGGTGTAACTTCGACAAAGGAGGTCTAGGATATGAAAAGAAATCAGTCAACTTCGCTAGTCTTATCGCAAAGGCAAAACCAAGAACACCACCAACATGCACTTACTGTTGTAAGATAGGCCACATAAGACCTAAATGCAAGAAATTTAGACACCAACACAACAAGAATAGTTATTGGAAATGGATCCCCAAATCCCCAACTACAACTAACCCCAAAGGACCCAAAGAAACGGGTACCAACTATCAAACTGTATCTCAACCTTGTAGGGACAAAGGGGAGACAAGTCATCGAGCACTTGGTATCTTGACAGTGGATGCTCTCGACACATGACGGGAGAAAAGAAGCTGCTACAATCCATTCGACCAAAAGAAAAGGGATCGGTGACCTTCGGAGACAACAGCAAAGGGATCATAGAAGGCATCGGCTCAATAGGTATATCTAACTCTACTATTATTGATGATGTACTTCTTGTGAAAGGGCTTAAACATAACCTCCTAAGCATTAGTCAATTGTGCGATAGGGGTTATGAAGTCAAATTCACACCACACGATTGCACTATATCACTCACAACTGACAAAACCATTAGTTTCAAAGGTTATAGAAGTGAAAATGTTTACAAGGTCGATTTAAAGATTTCATCTTTTTCAAAAATAAAAAGCCTTGTAACATTAAATGTTGATGACAACATTCTTTGGCATAGACGACTTGGTCATGTTGGGGTGAGCACCATAGAAAAACTTTTAAAACTTGACCTAGTTTCCGGAATGCCAAAGCTGAATTTAAAATTAGATTCTTTTTGTGATGCTTGTCAACTTGGTAAACACACAAAGGAATCTTTCAAAAATAAAAATTTTGTATCCACTTCTATGCCCCTTGAATTACTTCACCTAGATTTATGTGGTCCCTCGAGGACAACTAGTCTAGGAGGAAAATCTTATGCTTTTGTCATTGTAGATGATTTTTCACGTTTTACTTGGACATTGTTTTTAGCCCACAAAAATGATGCCTTTGATCATTTCAAAATTTTTGTCAAAAAGGTTGAAAATGAGAAAAATCTCTTGATCAAACAAATCCGTAGTGACCACGGAACGGAATTTCAAAATGAAAATTTTTCAATTTTTTGTCAAAGCAAAGGCATTGGTCACAACTTTTCTTGTCCTAGAACTCCTCAACAAAACGGTGTCGTTGAGAGGAAGAATAGGACCCTAGTAGAGATTGCAAGGACCATGCTATGTGAGCATTCTCTACCAAAATATTTTTGGGCTGAAGCAATGAGTTCTGCTTGTTACATCATCAATCGCGTATCAATAAGGCCAATTCTCAAGAAAACTCCATACGAACTATGGAGAGGGAGAAAGCCTAACATTTCTTACTTCCGCGCTTTTGGATCAAAATGCTTCATCCACAACAATGGTAAGGACAACCTGGGTAAGTTCGATGCTAAATCGGACAAAGGTATCTTTCTTGGTTACTCTACTTCTAGCAAAGCATATAGAGTCTTTAATAAACGTACTTTACTAGTTGAAGAATCCATTCATGTCATATTTGATGAAACTAACCCTTGCTTGCCTAGAACTGTTGTTTCTGATGATGATGATATAGATATCCTTGGCGAAAAGTTGGAGTCCACAAGCCTAGATGATGTTCCTAAAGATCAAGAGGACGCACCTCTTCCGAAGGAGTGGACTACACACAAGGATCATCCCATGGACCTCATCATTGGTAGCCCATCGAAGGGAGTATCTACTCGCTCTTCTAATATGTGCAATTATCTTGCTTTTCTTTCTCACATAGAGCCTAAGAACATAGAAGAAGCTTTACTTGATGATTCTTGGATTATTGCTATGCAAGATGAACTAAATGAATTTAGAAGGAATAAAGTTTGGAATCTTGTACCTAGACCCACTGATAGACCTGTCATAGGAACTAAATGGGTATTTAGGAACAAGTTAGATGAGCATGGTACAATCACTAGAAATAAAGCTAGGCTAGTAGCTAAAGGATATAGTCAAGAAGAGGGAATTGATTATGATGAGACTTATGCCCCTGTCGCTAGACTAGAATCCATTCGCATGCTACTTGCTTTTGCTTGCTCTAGAGACTTTAAATTGTTTCAAATGGATGTTAAAAGTGCTTTTCTTAATGGTGATTTGAAAGAAGAAGTGTATGTTGAGCAACCTATTGGTTTTGAAGATGTGCACTTATCTGATTATGTGTATAAACTTGATAAGGCTTTGTATGGTTTGAAACAAGCTCCTAGAGCTTGGTATGAGAAATTATCTACCTTTTTGCTGTCTAATGGTTTTTGTAGGGGTAAAGTTGATATTACCTTATTTACCTTGACTAAAAATAATGATTTGCTGATAGTACAAATATATGTAGATGATATTATTTTTGGTGCTACTAATGAACACTTGTGTAGAGATTTTTCTAAGCTTATGCAGGATCACTTTGAGATGAGCATGATGGGCGAACTCAACTACTTCCTTGGTCTCCAAATCAAGCAATGCAAGGATGGTTTCTTTGTCAACCAAGGGAAGTACATCAAGGATATGCTAAAAAAGTTTGGGATGGAGTCTTCCAAAGCCTCATCCACACCTATGAGCACGACAGTCAGACTCGACAAAGATGAGGGAGGTAAACCTGTTGACCAAAAGTTATTTCGTAGCATGATTGGCTCCCTACTCTATGCGACTGCTAGTAGACCTGACATTATGTTTAGTGTTTGCTTGTGTGCACGATTTCAATCATGTCCAAAGGAATCACACTTATTCGCCTTAAAACGCATTTTCAAATATCTTTCAAATACTCCAAATCTCGGATTATGGTATTCTAAGAACTCATTTTTCGATTTAAAAGCTTACTGTGATGCCGACTTTGGAGGATATAAGGTGGATAGAAAGAGCACTAGTGGAACTTGTTTCTTTTTGGGAAATTGCTTGGTGTCATGGTTTTCTAAAAAGCAAAACTGTGTTGCACTTTCAACGACCGAGGCCGAATATATGGCTGCCGGTAGTTGTTGTGCACAAATTCTTTGGATGAAGTATCAATTACTCGACTATGGTGTTACTTTTTCAAAAATTCCAATCTTTTGTGATAATACAAGCACCATATGTCTAATAAAGAATCCAGTTCAACATTCTCGTACTAAACATATTGACATTCGACATCATTTCATTCGTGATCACATTGAGCAAAATGATGTTGAACTTCACTATGTTGACACCAAGAATCAAATTGCTGATATTTTTACAAAACCACTAGATGAATCTACTTTTACTCGTTTGCGTGGTGAACTTGGCATGATTGAGTTGTAAACACTAGTCGAATACTCTCGTACATATTTGTTAAATTGAGGGGGAGTATTATTAATGTGAGCATTATAATGTCGGATAATACAAATTAATTGTATTTATCCATAATTATGGCTCAACATTCATTTATGTGCTAAATATTTTAAATTTTAGGTGTTCCGCATCTTGGCTACTTCGGAATCACCGCTCCTTTTCGGATGCTTCGTTTCACTTCGGATCCACCAAACGTGTTTGGAACGTCCGAACCTGACCATAGGTTCCAGAACCTCCGATTCCCTCTTCGGACCATCCGAACACACATCGGATCGTCCGAACCTTCTTCTGATGTCATTTAATGTTCGCGCCTTCCCATGCCTGATTGTCAGACTTCGGACCCTCCGTTTACGCTTCGTAGCCTCCGTTCTATGATCGGATTGTCCGATTACGAATCGGATCGTCCGAACTGACTGCCAGATAACCGTTCCGTTCAAATTCCGGACCTTCCGAACTCATGTTCGGACCGTCCGAACATGGCCTATAAATAGGCGTTCGGATCCTCTGATTTATTTGCTCATTCACTCCCTCTTTCTTTCCCCACACAAAACACTCACTACTCACTATGCCTCCGCGCCGTAACGCAGCTGGCCGAAATGTTCGCCCTCGTCACGGTGCCTTTCATCATGATCTTACCCAACCACCCAATCCTCGTCCTACCCCACCTGAATTCGAAACCCGTAACATTCTGCCTGGTCGTACCCTTCACACCGAATACCTCCGTGCAAATTCCTTTACGTTGATTACTCTTATTGAGTCTCAACGTTGGGGAAACTTCTTTCTACCTTCCGTACCCGATCTCATCTACCCCTCTCTCATACATCAGTTCTATGCGAACTTTTCCCTAGTTCTTGGTGGTGATGACACTCGTGTTGTTACCATTGTTCAGGGTCGGTTCATTTCTTTTTCTACCGCCGACCTCTCCACTTGGTTCGATATTCCTCGAGACGGACCGAGTGAGTTCTTTTCTCAGTCTTGGACTGAGAATGACCCTACTTTTGATCGAGTCACTGCCTTGACCACCATCTTCGGTCGTCCGCCTACTCCTGCCGATGACCGTCCTCATGCGAAGGACCTTCCTCCTCAGCTTCAGCTTGTTCTGAAGCTCATCACTTCTTCTATTGTTCCTCGCAGTGGAGACCTCTCCACTTGCAAATATCTCGATCTGTACATTCTCTATTATTTAGTCTCCCAGCGTCCTTTTAACCTTCCCCGTTTTCTTATGTACGCCATGGAGTACGCGGCTTCTTCTACTCGCGTCTCTTTTCCATTTGGCCGGTTCATTAACCGGATTCTAGCCCATCTGGGCATTGACTTTACAGATGAAGAATCCTTATCTATTTCTCCCCGCGAGACTATCGACCATGATACTGTTGTTAAGATGGGACTCTCTTGGAATCCCGTCTTATCCTCTTGGGTCATCGACAAGGATCGCATCTTTGCGTCCTATCGTCCGACCGAACACTTTCATGTTCCCTTCGGTCTCCTTCCTCCTCACGTTCAGACGAGAGGATTTCCCGCTGGTCCCCCTACTACGGGTACCACTCCTACCCCTTCGGTTGATATTCCCTCTACATCCCATCAGCGTGTTCCCGACCCTATTAGCACTCCTTTGATGACCATGGATGACCTTCCTCATGGCTTCACTCCGCCTGCTCCCTCTGGACCCTACGATCGGATTTTCGAGTATCTCGAGCGATTGGAGACTCGTTTCGACACTCGTTTCTCCCTTTTGGAGTCTACCTTAGAGCGTCATCATACTGAGACTTCCTCGCGTCTTGATTCCATCGAGGCTGAGATGAGGAGACATAGAGAGTCGCGGGATGCGGATTCTTAGATTATGTTTTTGTTATTTTTGTTTATTTTATCTTTATGCATCATTGTATAAAAGACTTTCATTTATTAGTGGATATTTTACCTGTTTATTTGTCTCTCTTTATGCTTATGTCTTTTTGCTTATCACAAAAAGGGGGAGAATTTATTTGGTTAAAATTGCTATTAAATGGTTATTAAATAAATTCGCCTTAATTCAACCTCTTAGACTTGTTATTTGATTAAGGGGGAGTTATTTAATAATAATTTAGATTATGTTGATTATTGTTTCTCAATTTTTAACCAAGTTTTGTGATCATCAAAAAGGGGGAGATTGTTACGCCTTAAACGCATACAAATCTCGAGGATGAGATTAATGTTTTTAATGCTGTAACATATCCCAAAGTTTTTGTTTTGATGATACCAAAACTTGGCTTAAAAATGTACTAATGTTTTATATTGAGGCATTCAGGAAACTAAGAACAAAGTTAAGTTCGGAAGATCCGAAGTTGGTTCGGACGTTCCGAAAAGGTGCCGATCAGAAGAAAAGTGGAAGCTGTTCGGAAGCTGCGAGGAGTCAGTTCGGACGGTCCGAAGACGTGATCGGACGTTCCGAACACAAGCAATCAAATCACTTGAATGCGGAGACAAATTGATCTGACTGTTGATTGAGTAAGATTTCGGATGCTACGAAGGACATGATCGGACGCTACGAAGTGTTGAAGATTTCAAATCTCTGGAAACGCGGGAATGTTCGGACGGTACGAACTTGAGTTCGGACCTTCCGAAGCTGGTCATACACTGTCTGAAAGAACCGTTCGGAAGAAACGAAGCTGGATCGGTCCCTCCGAAGCATATGTTCGGACCCTACGAAGTCAAGAACGGACGATCCGAAGTCATCCCAGAATTACGCAAATTGATTTCAATCACATCGGACGTTCCGAATCATAAACAGAAGATCCGAACCTTGGCGTCCAAGACTAGTATAAATAGGCCTTTGAGGATGCATTTTCAATCATCCCACTCCACTCTCTCTTGTCTCTTACAAAGCTTTCTACTATCTCTTGTGTGCGTAGATTAAAAGAGTTGTAATATCAAAAGAGTTGTAGAAAAAGAGTGAAAGTAATACTCTCGAGTGGGTTGTAAAGTTCGTGGCTATCCTTGGAGCCCTCAAGGCCAAGTAGACGCATCGAGGCGTGGTTGTAAAAGCTAGCTTGGAGCTCCTAAAGCCAAGTCGATATAGTGATACCTCGATCCTCATCGAGAAGGGGAGACGTAGACGATTCTTCGTCGAACTTCCATAAACATCTCTATCCCTCTTTACTTAACGCATTTACTTTACTACGCATTTATTTTACGCACTTACTTTACGCATTCATTTGTGATTGTCCCTCAAGTCTTCCGCTTGCAATTTTTGAAAACTCGTTTTAAAAACGCTAAAGGGCCTAAAAGAACCTATTCACCCCCCTTTAGGTTCTTCACAACACTTTATAATCTTGTCTTATCATTTCTTATAATTTCTGGGCATTACATTTCTCCCCCTCTTAGATCTGAGTTCGTCCCTGAACTCATAAGAAATCAATTCAGATATACGAGAAGAAATGTATACTAGAGTTTAAATCAAAACTCAAATCCCTGATCCCCATCTGGAATACGAATTCATGAAGTATAACATCATAATGCCTCTAAACTCAATCTTGTCATATTGGTTATACAACATCTGTAGCTGTTATCATATTTGCTCATCCCAATCCAGGACATATTCAGTCTTTATCTTCAAATACCAATCGTCATCATCCGACGTTGGTGTCTTAAATCTATTCATGCTGAACTATCTGGATAACTAGTGCTAACATCCAGCACTAAAGTCCTACCAATATCTGCCAATATCTGGTTATTACACCCTGACTATCTGTCAATGTCTCTGACTACCTGCCAATCTGTAATAAATCTGCACAAGAGAGCTTATGATAGAGTCTATCACAAGTACAACTCCATCAAAATCACAATTTGATATCATCTAATTCAATATTCTAATCCATCTGATTATTTCTTTGACATCGATCTATGTCATCTAGTTCTGTTTGTACGTAATCTGGTACAAACTGATAGATATAGATTGAGAAATCTGTCAATCATAATCATATCATATCAAAATCTAAAGAAAATGGCTGTAATGTCATTACGAAAACCATAGAAATGTACTCCCATTCGATTCAGAAATATACATATTCTGTAACAAATCTTCTGATTTCTATCTTTCTGTTTTCTTCTGTTAGCAATTCAGACCTATCAGTACAATTTCTGTTAACATTTCTGTACAATTTCTGCCATCACTGATCTAATCTGTTTATATCACAACTATCTGTTATCCGAATGAAAACTGAATCCATCACTGTGCATGTCTGACACCATTTGTGATATCTGATTCGAACTATTCGGTATAAACAATCAGTTAATAATATAAACTAAAGAAGAAATACCTACCTGGTATTCGGCTCTGATTATAAATATCAATTCTGTTATACAATTCTGAAACATTCGGATATCACAAGATAATCAATCTTATACAAACACAATTCACATATCGGTTGCCCTAATCGAAACTTTGTTCTGATTATCGAAATACAATTCTGAGCATTCTGATCACATTTCTGAACTGTTGCAAATCTCAACTGTTTACAATATTCTGTATCAAATATACATGCAAACCACAGTAATATCAATCAGATTCGAGATAAAAACAACCTATACAGATCTAGTGAGTTTAAGAAAACTCATAGAACAACGATTGCTGGCAATACTGATAATTCTGACTACTGATCAATCTTCACAGTGCCCAAATCATCTGCCATATCTCACCTGCAAATAGAATATGCTCCCAAACAATATAAGATGTCTCAAATACTGATTTAGAGTAATCACAATACGCAAGCAGATATAACATAATAAGGGAATAAGAGAATAAGAAAATCTGTAAAACTCAGCAATTCTGACTTTCTGACATTTCTGCTAGTTCTGATATATCTGTTACCTGTGTTGTTTACAGTCACTGATTTCTGTCTCAACTGTGCAAAGGAATCAGTATACAAACTGCAGATAACACATATTCTGAATACCATCTGTTTCAATTATGATTCTCATCTGAATAATTTCTGTATACAATCATCACAGTTCTCAGAATATTCAATAAAATCTTCAGGTATTCGATTCGATCAATCAAATACTGCAATTATATCAAATCTCATAGAGACAATGAGTATAAAATCATCAGAACATCTCTGAAGATACTGACACATACCAAAGAGAAAAACTAAATCAGATGTAATTCCTGGTTGGTACTCTTCTACTGATCTTTCACTTCATTCTGTATCATTCTATACATTCAGTATCATTTTGTACTAAATTCTAAAACAACAATCAGTATCTGATCTGAATTCAATTCTGAAATCTATCTTTCTGATATAAAGCAAATCTAAAATCTTATCTAAGCAAATATCAGCCAACTCATACATCATTGGCAGATCTGCCAATGTTAGGCTCGATTTCAGTAGGTCTACTGAATACATAGGGATGCAATCTGCTCCTTTCTGTATTAATCGAGTCCCTATCCAATACCAATATCAAAGGAATTCTAAATCTAGAATCTTTATCGTGGTTTCTCCACTGATCAATCATTTCTGGTCTGAATCTTACCCTTTCTGGAAAAATTCTACAATATGTCTGTCCTTGTTCAGCATATACATATCAATAATGCGTCCAAAGCAGAAAACACAAGTACATCATAATCTATCTCTATCTCATTCTTATCTTACTGTAGTATACAATATTCTACAGAAAGTTCTGATATCAACATCTCCTCAACAAGTAAGGACATCAATACTACAGTACATACAAACCCCACAAATATAGCATATCACCATGTTATTCAATCACAGATACTCATGAAGAATGCATTAGTACACATCAATACGTATGCAATATAATCATAAAAGAGTAGTACCTGCTGTAATTATGGGTCTGTTCTTCTGTCATTACCACCAATGACTTTGCTCTTTAAGATCTTCGGAAACCTCTCTGGGGACAGACTCTAGCAAAATGTCCCTGTTGTCTGCAGATATGACAAGTACCAGTCACTCCCTGGCATTGTTCTGTGGGATGTCTTCCCCCACAAGTTCTGCAATACACCCCAGTATAGCTCGGGCTAGAATCGCTGGAACTAGAGGAACCACCTCCTAATTTCTTGAACGGTTTCTTTCTAGCTTTAAGCAACTCTTGCTTTCCACTCGTGCTGCCACGTTCAAATCGGAGAGGGGATTGCTGTGTCTGGGATTGCTTCACACTCAATCTTCCCAATTGTCGAATCAGACTCGCTTCTGCTCTCTTTGCTTTACTCAAGACATCAGCAAAGTGATAAGGTCGCTGTAAATTCATGAATGCAACTATCTCCGAATTCAATCCTCTGATGAATTGATTCACTACAGCTTCATCATCCCTAGCCATATGAGGAGCAAAACGCAACAGAGTAGAGAATTTAGCAGCATAATCATCAATATTCAATTGACCTTGACTTAAATTCTCAAATTCTGTTTTCTTGTCCTCTCGGTACGAGGCGGAGAAAAATCTTTGATAGACTTCAGTTCTGAATATTTCCCACGAAATCACTGTACCTCGTAGTGCTAATACTCATTTGATTGTAACCCACCAACTTCTGGCAGCCTCTTGTAATTGGTGAAATACCAATTTAACTCTCTGGTCATCTGTACAATCCAGTAGATCAAACAATATCTCTATGTCATCAACCCAGTCCTGACACTTTTCAGATGTCTCTGTACCACTCAGAATTGGCGGCTGAAACAACTGAAATTCTGCCAACTTTACTTTCATCTGAGTTTCTGATGCATCTATCTGATCAGACGAAGTACTACCTCTCTCTGGAATTCTCCGAGGCGGTATATCTGGATATCAAACAAATCAATACACACTCTCTATTTAATCTGTCTCAGCCTCCCCTGATCATATACCTCTGACTCAGACTCGGTACTGATCCAGTCTTAACCATTACATGCTGAAATCAACTCAGATAACAAACAACACGTAATAGGGAAAGCAAGAATCATGCTAGCACACACCATGCCAATCAACATTAATATAAATCTCATGCTAGCAATCACATGCAAGGTAAGAAAGACTCAATCTACCCCGTTCATTCTCTTCTATCTTAGTCTAAAAGATCTATCAACTCTGACTATCTCAGTCTAAAGGAACTATCGCTCTGATACCACCTGTTGTGGGGACCCGGACGCTGATCTGTCTTATTAATCATCCTTGGGATTTAATTATCAATTTAGATAAAACAGGGTCTAAAAATTTTTCTTTTTAACATGTAACTGCGGAAGGTAATGGAATCTAAACAATATACATCTCTGTATAAAAACTACAGTTCAGTAGAAAAGTACAATATTGTACAACCTAATTCTAAGGTTCAATTACTAAATTCAAGTAATAAACCAAGTCTGCTACAAGTCCGGAATCACCACGCTAACTCGTCTTCTCTCATCGTCATCTCGACCCTGATCCAGCCCCACCTGTTGTCATGCACACATACAAAACAAGACAACATCCGGATAACTCCGGTGAGAATAAATCCCAGTATAAAACATGGTAAGCATGTATATAAACAAACTAAATCATAAAACATGCTATCATGTATAGAAACAATCTATTTCATAGTCTATGAAATTAATCAAATAAGCATGCAACTCAATTCAGATAAACATGCATATAAACAATCTTAATCATAAAACATGCTAACCCAACTGAAAGCAGTAATGATGGGTCCCATGATCTAGGAGCCACATCCATATAAGCATGCAGTTCTAATCAAATCATGTCTAGACTTGACTCGATCTATAACTCTAGGGATCCCGGTGTGAATAAGACGTCACTGTCTGTCACCTACCCTACCAATCGAGGTGCTGTACGTCTTATTCCTAGACTTCGGCCTGATCTGTATCCGCATCTACAAAGGGGCGGTGATCTTCCCCTAAGCTGTGATATCGTCGAACATCTAGAAGTCTGGATGATCTCGCAGACTTTCCTATCTTAATGCATGAATACAAAATCTGTAAACCAAGCATAATAAGATAAAACATAAACAAGAATATAGTATATGATTTATTGGGCAACTCAAGGATGGTCTCGATTGAGTTGTTTCTTCCCGAATATCACATGAATTATACCTTTGTCGTCCCGGTCTGACGAAGACGATGATCTGTATTCAACTCTGTCCATGTCAAATCTGAAATGACAATATCGAATACGCTGTATCAGTGAATAATTCAATACACAATCTGTTCTGATCAATACTCAAATCAGTATACAATCTGATCAATATCTGAACAAAATACAATCTAATTCATGTCATCGACATAGCAATAAAATCTGAATAATTACTGAGTCTGATCAATCTCAATCAATACTGAATCTGATCAATATAACTCGACTGATGTTTCGACGGTATAACAATACAATCTGAATAACCCCGTCAATCTGAACATCACAAATAAATACTGAAACTCATAATTTGTGTCAATACAATTCCTACTCTGAATACTTACACAATCTCTAATATACAATCTCAGTCAATATCTTTCAAAAGTCATAACAATTACAGAAACAGTCTGTTCTTCAGTCTTACTTCAATTATACGATATCTACGGTAGTAAAAACATCATAACTGAATCACATGCACTTCTAGCAACATCATATTTTCAAAACATCTCAAAACGTAACAAAACTTACGTCCTTGTATAGCTCTTGGTGAGAGGAGCTCAAAACCGAGATCGAAATTAAATTCTGATAAACGGTTCACACGGAATCACAAATCAAAGCAACCAAAGTTGAAAAGATTTCTGAAGGAATTCTCGGCTGTCATGTTCTGATTCTGAAGGGAAAGGAAAATATATATATAGTTCAATTGCATGCAAAACAAGTGGCAACATCTTCCTAGTGCACGTCGCACCGCGGGTGCGGTAATACATGCACCGCGGGTGCGCTCAAACGGTGATTCCTATCCATTCTCTCAAAGCTGAGACCGCGGGTGCGCTGCCTACACGACCGCGGGTGCGGTGTGGCTACGGGATTTGCACTCCATTTTCTGCACATGCACCGCGGGTGCGGTGATGTCTATCACCGCGGGTGCGGTGCTGCATTTTCAAGAATTTCTTATTTTTCCATCCTGGCAACACTTTATAATCTTGTCTTATCATTTCTTATAATTTCTGGGCATTACACTTTTGCTCACATGATGTTATATGTATTGTGTTTTAAAGGTTTTAATATGATATTCCCTTCAATTGATTCATTGTTATGTATTGATTCCATTGCTATGTTTATTGGAGACAATTGATGTCTCAACTATTGTTCAAAGGGAATATAAGAGAAAAGATAGAGTTTCAAAGTGTTTTTAATGCCAAGAGAGAGTTTAAATGTTTTCGGATTGATAAATACATAGTCAGAGATTGCATGCAATTAGTTGATCAACGACCATAGGCTTATATCCCTCAGAATTATCGGTTTATATCGATAGGGATACGAGCATCCCAGAGCAGAGATACTATTGATATCAATCCCCAGAGTAAAGAGAAATACCATCTCATTTTTATGCTATAGCTATGATATTCATGTTCAGAGTTTATGATTCAGAGTTGATGGTATTTATGATTTCAAAGCTATGTTTTACAGAGTATATGTTCATTGTTATGTAAGAGTTCCACTTGCTGAGATTTATTCTCATTTCAGTTATTTCATGTGATGCAGATCAGAGTGGTGGCTCGGGACGTTGACTGTGGATAGGGGTCATATGCATACACCGTTGGAAGGAAGATTTTGGCATGATCATAGGAATGATGTTTTGTATTTTGTTATGTCATTTAAATGATCATGTATTTATTATTTTGTAAAGATGTTTAAAGAAATGTATTTTGAAACTCCTTCCATATTTTAAAGAAAATTTTAATTTCCGCTGTGTATTTTATTTAAAAAGGTCAGAGGTGTCACATTTAGTGGTATCAGAGCGGTGTTCTTCGGACCAATGCATATGACTTCGTCTACTTTCAAATGTCTGGGTATGTTTTCTTGCATCTATCCATTGTTATATATTGATATGTCTTTTGTGAGCACATTGTAGAGTAGAGGATGCCACCTAAGAGGAAAGCATTAGAGGGTGAGGATAGTTCTTCCTCAAGAGTTGTCGACGAGTTCGGCAAGTTGCTTAAGGAGCAGGCTAAGGTCCATAGCGAGCAGATCCAGCAGTTGCTCCAATTGCAAGGAGCAGGTCAGGGCAGAGGTCAAGCGAGAGGGCAAGTTGCTCAGGCTGTTGGCACTGATGCCATATTTTTTGCTTTCAAGAGGATGGATCCACCAGAGTTTTCAGGGAGCACCGATCCTTTAGTTGCAGTCGAGTGGATCAAGGCTTTAGAGGCGATCTTCGATCATCTCCACTACGAGGACAGAGACCGTATCAGTTGTGCTGTTTTCATGTTGGTTAAAGCTGCTCGCATTTGGTGGAATGCGACCAAAGTTGGAGTTGATGTCTCGACACTGAAGTGGTCAGAGTTTACAGAGTTGTTCTATGACAAGTATCTTCCCGACGCACTTCGAGCGAGGAAGGTTACGGAGTTCTTGGAGCTTCGACAGGGGAGCATGGATGTTGGTGAGTATATCCTTAAGTTTGAGGAGGGTTGCTTGTTTACCCCGTACATTGCTTCCAACGACAGAGATAAAGGCGCTCATTTCATTCGAGGCCTTAGAGCAGAGATTCGTAGAGATATCAACATGTCCAAGGCTGTTACTTTCAAGGAGATCGTGTCCAAAGCTTTGTTGGCCGAGCAGGACGAGAAGGACATTGCCCGGGAGAGGCAAGCGAGACACCAGGACATTGCTCAGAGGGGCCAGAGTTCGAGTCAGCGAGGTAGAGATCGATTCAAGGGGAAAGGCAAGATGGACTCGAGCCCTAGACCACCGGCAGTTCCAGTTGTTTCACCTGATCCCGAGAAGCCTTTGTGTCCCAAGTGTGGGAGACATCATAGGGGAGAGTGCAGATTTGGCACTCATTCTTGCTATCGTTGTGGCACGGCAGGCCACATTGCCAGAGATTGTCCAAGAGGAGCTAGCCAAGAGAAGGTGCAGGGTCGCATCTTTACGATGACGAAAGAAGATGATAGCTTTAAGGGAGGAGTTCTCGCCAGTGCAGGTACTTCGCTGGTCCTTCCTTTTATTTCATGTCTTGAGGCTGAGAGATTGCTATGTAGAGGTTGTGATGGGTTTCTTGCTTCTATTGTGGATGTGGATGGTATGGTTAAGTTGAATATTGATGATATTGATGTTGTGAGGGAGTTTGCCGATGTGTTTGAGGATGATGTTCCGGGTTTGCCGCCGGACAGAGATGTTGAGTTCGTTATTGATTTAGCTCCAGGTACGGTTGCTATTTCTAAGGCTCCGTATAGGATGGCTCCTACCGAGATGAAGGAGTTGAAGACGCAGTTGCAGGATCTTTTAGACAAGGGTTTTATTCGACCGAGTTCTTCGCCTTGGGGAGCTCCGGTTCTGTTTGTCAATAAGAAGGATGGGTCTTTGCGGCTGTGTATCGACTACAGAGAGCTCAACAAAGTGACTGTCAAGAATAAGTATCCGTTGCCACGGATTGATGATTTGTTTGACCAGCTTCATGGTGCTACTGTCTTTTCGAAGATTGATCTTCGGTCTGGCTACTATAAGTTGAAGGTTAGGGAGTCTGATATTCCTAAGACGGCGTTCAGGACCAGGTATGGTCATTATGAGTTTCTCGTGATGTCTTTTGGTCTGACCAATGCCCCTTCAGTTTTCATGGACTTGATGAACCGAGTGTTCAAGCCTTATTTGGATAGGTTCGTCATTTTTTTCATCGACGACATCCTGATCTATTCCAAGACTAGAGAGCTTCATTCAGAGCTGAAAGCGGACCGGTTACGGAGGCCGGAAACGCAACGGAAGCAAAAAATTAAAATTTTTATCAAGAATTTTCGGCCCCCTCAAATGTTTTGTGTAATATTTACAAAAACTAAAACCATGCATAGGATGATTAAAGGATTTACCTATCAACTCCTTAGAGTTGATGAAATGGCTCCAACTAAAGTATGAATACTTTAGCTCTTCTTGTCAAGATAAATCTACAAGCTTCCCTTCTTGCTCCTAAATCAAGCCCACCACTAGCAAGGCAAATCCCCTCAAGTTTTGCACTAGAAAAACTTAAGGATTTTTCAAAGAGAAGATTTTTATTCTCCAAAAATGAAGAACAAAAGATGAGAAAAAATTGAGAGAAAAACCTCCTAATTTTCGGCCAAGTGATGTGTTAGGGAGAGTGGGAGAATAGCCTAGGTATTGTGAAAAGTTGTCTCTCAAAAGTTGCATGCCTTTTGAATATTTTAATAAAAAGTAATCAAGGCTCTTCACCTCCCAAGCATGCAATCCCTACATGTCTCACTTATATATTATATGGTTTTTAACACATTAAAAACCATAGACTAAATTTTATTATCTCAAACACATTTGAGATTAATTAAATATTACTTGATTTTACTCAAGTCCCACTAGTTAAATAATTATTTAAATTGAGCTCTACAAGACTCAATATTATTTAATTAATTCAACACTTGAATTAATTTAATTATTTAGACTCTACTAGGTCTACTAGTGTTTAATTAATTCAACACTTGAATTAATTTAATTTAGTCCACAATAATGTTTATGAAAATCACAATTTTCAACTACATTATTTACTTGGCCAAATTTTAATCTTAGGAACACTTCCATAAATTAAAATTTATATTTCTCTCTTAGAAGTCATACTTCTATTTTTCTTAACGCTTATAAACACATTTATAAGCCGTTCAACACATTGAACTATTTTACTTCTCATTGGGATTTACAAAGCTAATACTTGTGTGGCCCTCAATGGTTCATTGATACAACTAGCAGTGGGTTCACATCTCCATGTGATTCGGACTAAACATGTCCTTATACGAGCATACCCCAATTGCTCCATTCTTACTTATCAACTCCTTGATAGTAAGAACGTCAGAACTCAAGTCTGATAGCACCCAACCAATCACGTTAAACGCCTAGCAGCATCGCTTACGTGATTCCCTAGGTATCACATGATAGTGCCTGCAAGAACCATTCAATTATGGTGAGCGTACAGTACGGTCCCTTCAACTCATATATCCCGACCGACTCGACAACTATTGGTCTATCGAGAGTTGTCAATGAATCGATACTATGTGTCATGTTGTGGTTGCATCGATGGTGTAATCTATGAAACCCCTTTCATAATTACCACCATACTCTGATCAGAGATTTCAACCCACACATACATGAAAAACACATAGGATATCCATACCCGTAGGTAAGCGGTGAATCCCCGGCTACAATGCATCGACTCCTATATGTTTCGCCGTAACACCCAACCTTGCCACCTGATGACCCCATAAGAGTCGGTAAACAAGTCAAAGTGAAACGCTAGCATATAGAGTCTCAATGTTGTCCCGGGTCATAAGGACTAATGGTGTACAACCATAAACTAGGACTTTTCCACTCGATAAGTGAGAACCACTTGGAAAGTCCTTTATAGAGGGTTGTTCAGTGCACTCTACCAGGAGCACCTATCTGCATGCTCGGACATCACAATGTCCCCTACCAATGAAACATGGTACTCACATCGCAGATACTAGTCTCTAACTCGAGCGGCCTTTATCCTTCTTAGTGGCGGCTGAATCGACTAGGAACGGTTTAGAATATACAGTATTCCAAATATGAGTTTCATGATACTCATCATATGAGCATCTCATATTCTTTCTACTATTTGTATATTCAAGGACTTTATCTATGCAACAAGCATGGGTATAAAGATAAAGATGCGCCAAATTAATAAATTGAAATATTATTAAAATAAAGATCGTTTATACAAAGAGTTTCATTGTGAACAGTCGGCCAACACTTGGCTCGACGTGCACCTACTCTAACAAGAGCATCTTAGAGTTGTTCTTCAGTTGTTGAGAGAGAGGAGGTTGTATGCCAAGTTGAAGAAGTGTGAGTTTTGGTTGGATCAGATTTCTTTTCTAGGCCATGTCGTTTCGAAGGATGGTATTGCAGTTGATCCAGTGAAGATTGAGGCGATTCAGAAGTGGCCTATTCCTACCACTGTTTCTGAGGTACGCAGTTTCCTTGGTTTGGCGGGTTATTATCGTTGTTTCATTTCAGATTTTTCCAAGATTTCCTTGCCATTGTCCAATCTGACGAGGAAGACTGTGAAGTTCGAGTGGTCCATTGATTTCCAGAGTGCATTTCAAGAGTTGAAGGATAGATTGACGACAACTCCTATTCTTTCTTTGCCCAGTGGTTCAGAGGATTTTGTTGTCTATACCGATGCGTCGAAGAAAGGCCTTGGTGCAGTGTTGATGCAGCGAGGTAAGGTCATTGCTTATGCTTCTCGCCAGTTGAAGGATTACGAGAGGAATTATCCGACGCATGATTTAGAGCTGGCAGCTATGGTTTTCGCCCTGAAAATCTGGAGACATTACTTGTATGGCGAAAAGTGTGAGATTTTCACGGACCACAAGAGTTTGAAGTATCTGTTTTCCCAGAAAGAGCTCAACATGCGGCAGAGGAGGTGGTTAGAGCTTGTCAAAGACTATGATGTGACGATCAGTTATCACCCAAGGAAGGCGAACGTTGTGGCTGATGCGTTGAGTCGTAAGTCGAGTTCTTCCTTGAGTTCTTTGATTCAGAGGCCTTTGTTGATGGATTTGCAGAGAGAGGAGATTGCTTTGGTAGTTCCGGGGACTATTGCTCGCTTTTCAGCGTTGGTCATTCGGGCTACATTGACGGACAGGATCTGTAGAGAGCAGACTGTCGATGTTCAGTTGACAGAGTTGAGAGCTAGAGCAGAGGAGAGAGGTAACTCAGAGTTTGCGATGAATGGTGATGGTTTGGTGACTTTCAGAGGCCGTATTTGTGTTCCTATTGGCGATGATATTCGAATAGACATTCTGACAGAGGCTCATACCGCGCCATATTCGATTCATCCAGGCAGTACGAAGATGTATCAGGATCTTCGTCGACTTTATTGGTGGCCAGGTATGAAGAAAGATTTTGCCATGTTCATTTCTCAGTGCCTTACTTGTCAGCAGGTGAAGATCGAGCATCAGAGACCTGCTGGGACATTGTTATCATTGCCGATTCCTCAGTGGAAGTGGGAGCATATTACGATGGATTTCGTGACTGGTCTTCCCAGAGTACAGAGAGGTTTCAATTCTATTTGTGATATCGTTGATCGATTGACCAAGTCAGGGCATTTTCTCCCAGTCAAGACGACGTACTCCATGAACCAGTATGCCGAAGATTACATAGCAGAGATTGTTAGACTTCATGGTGTGCCTGTGTCGATTGTGTCTGATCGTGACCCCAGGTTTACTTCAGAGTTTTCGAAGAGTTTGCACAGAGCTATGGGTTCGCGGTTAGCATTTAGTACAGCATATCACCCTCAGAGCGACGGTCAATCAGAGAGAGTCATTCAGATTCTAGAGGTTATGCTCAGAGCTTGTACTATCGATTACCCAGGTAGCTGGGATTCTAAGTTGTCTTTGGTTGAGTTCACGTATAATAACAGTTACCAAGCGACGATTGGCATGGCACCGTATGAGGAACTTTATGGCAGGAAGTGCAGATCGCCCTTGTATTGGGATGAGGTTGGTGAGAGGAATATGTTAGGACCAGAGTTGGTCCAGCAGACTGCTGATGTTGTTGCGGTGATCCGAGAGAGGATGAAGACAGCGCAGTCGAGACAGAAGAGCAATGCAGATGTTCGTCGTAGGCCGTTGCAGTTTGAGGTTGGCGATCATGTGTTTCTGAAGATAGCACCTCTCAAGGGTGTGATGAGGTTTGGCAAGAAGGGTAAGCTGAGTCCGAGGTTTATTGGTCCCTTTGAGATCTTAGACAGAGTTGGTGATCGAGCCTACAGATTAGCCCTACCGCCAAATCTTGACAGAGTTCACAATGTGTTTCACGTATCGATGCTCAGGAAGTATATTGCGAATCCTTCCCATGTTCTTCACCACGAGCCATTGGACTTGACGCCGAATTTGACGTACCAAGAGATTCTGATTCAGATTCTGGATCGCAGAGTTAGAGTTTTGAGAAACAAAGAGATCGGCATTGTTAAAGTCCTTTGGAGGAACCATTTGATCGAAGAGGCTACGTGGGAACTAGAGGATGAGATGAGAGAGAAGTATCCGGAGTTGTTCGTGCAGTGACGTCAATTTCGCGGACGAAATTTCTCTAAGGAGAGGAGATTGTAATAGCCGAGCCCGGTGTACGGTACGGTCTAAGCTTTTCTTGTTATTTGGGTTTTGTGATTAGATGTTTAGAGTTGTGTTTTGGGCCATAGTATTATTGGTTATTATTGTCTTGAGGTATTAGTTGTTGTTGGTTGTTCGTTTCAGTGTTTCGGATCGATTTTAGTTGGTTGAGTGGTGTTCTTTGCCGTGACCATAGTGCACCCGCGGTAGTGCAAGGAGTGCACCCGCGGTCGACTGTTCAAGATTTTATGTTTGTAAGCCGTGGCAGGACCGCACCTGTGGTAGTGCAAGGACCGCACCCGCGGTGTCTGCAGGACCGCACCCGCGGTTCGTGTATTTCAGAATTTTGTGTTGTGCCGTGAGTTAGGCGCACCCGCGGTGCTTGTGGCAGCGCACCCGCGGTCTAGGTATGGCCGAGTTTTTAAGTTACTTTTTGGGAGTGGTTGGCCATACTTTCCCTTTTCTTTCCTTCTTATCTTCGACTTTCTCTCTATTCCAAGGGTTTTCTTCCATTTCTTTCACTTCCTATCTTCGATTCAAGCGTTTAGTTTGCGTTTCTGTGGGGACCCGGACGCTAATCATCTTCTTACTCATTATTGGGATTTAATTATCAATGCTGATAAACAGGGTCTAAAAATTTTTCTTTTTAAAATGTAAATGCGGAAGGTAATGGAATCTAAATAATATACATATCTGTATAACAACTACAATTCAGTAGAAAAGTACAATACTATACAATCTACGTCTAAGGTTTAGTTACTAAGTTCAAGTAATAAACCAAATCTATCCAAGTCCGGAATCACCACGCTAAACTCGTCTTCTCTCGTCGTCATCTCGACCCTGATCCTGTCCCACCTGTTGTCATGCACACATACAAAACAAGACAACAGCCGGATAACTCCGGTGAGAATAAATCCCAGTATAAAACATGGTAAGCATGTATATAAACAATCTAAATCATAAAACATGCTATCATGAATATATTCAAAGCAATAGATTTCATAATCTATGAAATCTACTCAAAATAAGCATGCAACTCAGTTCAGATAAACATGCAATCTATATCAAATCATATAAACACAGGCTATCATGTCTGAAAGCAATAAACATGGGTTTCATACTCTATGAAACCACATTTCTAAACACATGCAGTTCTAGTCAAATCATGTCTAGACTCGACTCAACTATAACTCTAGGGATCCCGTGATGAATAAGAGTCAATGGCTGTTACCTACTCAACCGATCGTGGTAACTGTACGTCTTATTCCTAGACTTCGGCCATGGCTGTATCGTGGTGCTACAATCGGAGGGTGTCTGCTCCTATGTACGATACACCGAACGTCTAGAAGTCTGACCGAGCTGTCAAGACTTTCCTCTCTTAAATGAAATGTATTACAATCTGTACACAAAGCATAAATATCTTAAAATGCAATGTATAACAATCTGTAACAAAGCATAATATAAACAATAATCTAGTATGTGATTTTGTTGGGAAACTCAAATTAATCTAATTTGAGTTATGCTTCCCGAATATCACATGAAAAAGACAAAAAAATAGAAATCAGAAGATTATTACAGATTTTATATATTTCTAAATAGAAATGAGAGTACATTTCTATGGCTTTAGTAATGACATTACTGCCATTTTTCTTCAGATGGTAAGATGATATGATTATGATTGACAGATTGTTCAATCTATATCTATTAGTTTGTACCAGATAACGTACAAACAGAACTAGATGACACAGATTGATGTCAGAGGAATGATCAGAATCAACAGAATGGTGAGATAGAGTATATCAGATTGTGATTTTCTGGTTGATTTTGTACTTGTGACAGAATATATCATGAGTTTTTCCTGAGATTTGTCGCAGATTGACAGACAGTCAGAGTATAGTTATCAAGATATTGGAAGGCTTTGGTAGAGCTATATAGTGCTGGATACAACAGGTGGTATCAGAGCGATAGATCCTTTAGATTGAGATAGTCAGAACTGATAGATCTTTTAGATTGAGTTCGACTGAGATAGAAGAGAATGAGCGGGGTAGATTGAATTTTCCTTCCTTGCATGTGATTGCTAGCATGAGATTTATTTCAATGTTGACTACATTGTGTGTGCTAGCATGATTTATTGCTTTCCCTATTACATGTTGTTTGTTATCTGAGATGATCGCAGCATGTAATTACTAAGCCTGGATCAGAACCGAGTCTGAATCAGAGGTATATGATCAGAGGAGGGCTGAGACAGATTGTATAGATTGCGTACTAATCTGTTTGATATTCAGATATACCGCCTCGAAGAATTTCAGAAAAGGGCAGTACTTCGGCTGAACAGATGGATGTATCAGAAACTCAGCTAGAAGAAAAGATGAAAGAATTTGAGTTATTACAGCCGCCGGTTCTGAATGGTACCGAGACATCTGAAGACTGTCAGAACTGGTTTGATGATATAGAAATCTTGTTTGATTTACTTGAATGTACAGATGAACAGAGGGTTAAAATGGTGCCTTATCAGTTACGAGACGCCGCCAGGAGTTGGTGGATTACCAGTAGAAGAATGTGGGCACAGAGAGGTACAGTGATTTCGTGGGAAATATTCAGAACTGAATTTTATCGAAGATTTTTCCCAGTCTCGTACCGAGAGGACAAGAAATTAGAGTTTGAGAATTTGAGCCAAGGGCAGCTGAATATTGACCAATATGCTGCTAAATTCTCGACTCTACTGCGTTTTGCTCCTCAGATAGCTGGAAATGATGAAGCTGTAGTTAATCAGTTCATCAGAGGATTGAATTCGGAGGTGGTTGCATTTATGAATTTGCAGCGACCTTACCATTTTGCTGACATCCTGAGTAGAGCGAAGAGAGCTGAGGCGAGTCTGATTAGACAATTGACAAGGTTGTGTGTCAAGCCACCTCAAACACAGCAATCCCCTCTTCGAGTTGAGTGCGGCAGTACGAGTGGGAAGCAAGATGTGCTGAAAGCTCGAAAGAAGCCATTCAAGAAGATGGGAAGTGGTTCATCTAGCTCCAGCATTTCTGGTCCAAGCTATACTGGAGTATATTGCAGGAGTTGCGGAGGGAGACATCCCACCGAGCAATGCCAGGGAGTGACTGGTAGATGCAATATTTGTGGACAGCCGGGACACTTTGCTAAAGTTTGTCCCCAGAAGCGTTCCCGAAGATTGTCGGGAACAGAGTTTAATGGAGAAACCGACCTAGAAATTCACAACAGGTACTATTCTTTATGATTCTATTGCATATGTATTGATACGTACTAATGCATTTTTAGGAGTACCTGTGATTGAGTAGCATGGAGATATGCTGTATCTGTTGGGTCTGTTTGTACTGTAGTATTGAGTCCCTTACTTGTAAGGACACTGTTATTATCAGAAATTTATATATATGTTGTATACTACAGTAAGATGAGAATGAAATCGAGATAGAGTATAGTGTACTTGTGTTTTCTGATTTGAACGCATTATTGACATTTATATGCTGAACAAGTACAGACCTATTGTAGAATTTTTCCAGAAATGGTAAGATTCAGATCAGATATGGCTGATGAGTAGAGATTTCACAGTAAGAATTCTAGATTTAGAATTCTTGTGATACTCAGATTGTATATGACTCGATTATTGCAGAAAGGAACAGATAGTATCCTTATGTATTCAGTAGATCCACTGAAATCGAGTTTAGTACTGACAGATTGGTCAGTATTATACAAGTTGGCTGATGTTTGCCTAGATAAGATCTCAGAATGGTGTTCTATCAGAAAGATAAATTTCAGAATTGAGTTGAGATCAGGGATTGTTTGTATAGTAGATTTAGTACAGAATGGTATTGACTATACAGAACGATCCAAAATGAAGTGAAAGAATATTTGAAAGATCATATTAAATATTCTAAGAAATGTGATGATAGTATACAGAAATTATTCAGATAAGAATTCCGTTTGAAACAGATTGTATTCAGAATAGGGGATATCTGAAATTAGTATACAGATTGATTTTGATGCCGTAGATATTGTGATCAGTGACTGATCAGATACCGATATCAGAAGTTCAGAAAGTCAGAAATGTCAGAATTGTCAGAGATTGATATTATATGAGTTGACAGATTATCTGATATGATTGTGTTTTGAACTACTTGCGAATTTTATACCTTTGTCGTCCCGGTATGACGATGACGAAGACCTGTATTCAAATCTGTCCATCTTGAATCTGAAATGACAATATTGAATACGCTGTATCAGTGAATAACTCAATATACAATCTGTTCTGATCAATACTCAATTCAGTATACAATCTGATCAATGTCTGAACAAGATACAATCTGAGTCATATCAATAATATCACAATCTAATCGAAATCATGTCTGAATCTGATCAATCTAACTCAACTGATGTTCCGACGGCATAACAATACAATCTGAATAACCCCGTCAATCTGAACATCACAAATATAACACTGAACTCCTAATCTGTGCCCACATAATTCATACTCTGAATATTAACACAATTTTGATATAAAATCTCAGTCAATATCTTTCGAAAATCATAACAATTACAGGAACAGTTTGTTCTTTAATCTGACTTCAATTCTATGATTTCTACGGTAGTAGAAACATCATATCTGAATCATATTCAATTCTGACAATATTATAAATTCAAATCATGTCTAAACGTAACAAAACTTACGTCCAGTTGTAGCCTGCGTTGATAGGAACACAGTACTGAAGTCGGATTCAAAATCAGACGGGCGGATTTCGCACAAAAGGCGTAAGGATTTTCAACTCTTATTCTGAACCCTTTTCTCGATCTTTGTTTATGATTTCTGAGGGATTTAGGCGTGTAATGTATATATATATACCAACGCTGCATGTCTGAAGAAACGTGGCTACCTTTCATGATTTCCGGGTGGCGCTCGAGCGGTGCAAATCTACCGCTCGAGCGCGGTACCTTCTGTCCAGAATTTTCAAGACGCGCCCTTGGCGCTCGGGCGGTCGAAATCTACCGCCCGGGCGCCGAACCTTCTGTCCGAGCAATAACTTGCGATACATTGGCGCTCGGGCGGTGCTTTTCTACCGCTCGAACGCCGAAGTTTCTGCCCCAAATACTTGGCTAACAAGTGCAACGACGCCCGGCCTTGTCGTATCGGTTCATTTGAGTTCTTATAACGTTAATCATGCCAATTAATCAACATCTGATTAAAATGATCAAATTTCGGGCATTACAGTTTCGACTTGAGATCGTGGTTCTCCTTGGTGCTAGGATGCTAAGGTAAGCTTTTGGTGCGATTCTTTTAAGGTTTTGAGTTAAGAGTTGACTTGGGTTTGTTGTTCTTGTGGATTTATGGATGATTTAGCTTGGATTCTTGGATATAGAGTTGATGTTGGTGTTATTTATGGATTATTGTTGTAGGTGGTGTTCAAGAGCTTTGATTGAGGTGTTCTATTGGTTTGTAAGTGGAAATTCATCCCTTTTGCTCACATGATGTTATATGTATTGTGTTTTAAAGGTTTTAATATGATATTCCCTTCAATTGATTCATTGTTATGTATTGATTCCGTTGCTATGTTTATTGGAGACAATTGATGTCTCAACTATTGTTCAAAGGGAATATAAGAGAAAAGATAGAGTTTCAAAGTGTTTTTAATGCCAAGAGAGAGTTTAAATGTTTTCGGATTGATAAATACATAGTCAGAGATTGCATGCAATTAGTTGATCAACGACCATAGGCTTATATCCTCAGAGTTATCGGTTTATATCGATAGAGATACGAGCACCCCAGAGCAGAGATACTATTGATATCAATCCCCAGAGTAAAGAGAAATACCATCTCATTTTTATGTTGTAGCTATGATATTCATGTTCAGAGTTTATGATTCAGAGTTGATGGTATTTATGATTTCAAAGCTATGTTTTACAGAGTATATGTTCATTGTTATGTAAGAGTTCCACTTGCTGAGATTTATTCTCATTTCAGTTATTTCATGTGATGCAGATCAGAGTGGTGGCTCGGGACGTTGACTGTGGATAGGGGTCATATGCATACACCGTTGGAAAGAAGATTTTGGCATGATCATAGGAATGATGTTTTGTATTTTGTTATGTCATTTAAATGATCATGTATTTATTATTTTGTAAAGATGTTTAAAGAAATGTATTTTGAAACTCCTTCCATATTTTAAAGAAAATTTTAATTTCCGCTGTGTATTTTATTTAAAGAGGTCAGAGGTGTCACAGGCATCCCCAAAATAAAGTCCATAGAAATGTCAATCCAAGTTCTTTTTAAGAATAGCACGCAAAAGTGTTCCCAAAGTTCTATTGACAACTTCAGTTTGTCCATCCGTTTGAGGATGACAAGTAGTAGAAAACAACAATTTTTTGCCAAGTTAAGCCCATAAAGTCTTCAAAAATTAACTCAAGAATATAACATCGCGATCAGAAACAATAGTCTTACGCATGCCATGCAACCTAACGACTTCTTTAAAGAACAAATCCGCAATGTTTGAAGCATCATCGGTTTTATGACAAGCTATAAAATGTGCCATCTTAGAGAATCTATCCACAACAACAAAAATAGAATCCCTCCCCTTCTTAGTCCTAGGCAACCCCAAAATAAAGTCCCTAGAAATGTCAATCCAAGTTCTTTTTAAGAATAGCACGCAAAAGTGTTCCCAACGTTCTATTGACAACTTCAGTTTGTCCATCAGTTTGAGAATGACAAGTAGTAGAAAACAACAATTTTGTGCCAAGTTTAGCCCATAAAGTATTCCAAAAGTAACTCAAGAATTTAACATCGCGACCAGAATCAATAGTCCTAGGCATGCCACGCAACCTAACGACTTCTCTAAAGAACAAATCCGCAATGTTTGAAGCATCATCGGTTTTATGACAAGCTATAAAATGTGCCATCTTAGAGAATCTATCCACAACAACGAAAATAGAATCCCTCCCCTTCTTAGTCTTAGGCAACCCCAAAATAAAGTCCATAGAAATGTCAATCCAAGTTCTTTTTAAGAATAGCACGCAAAAATGTTCCCAAAGTTTTAGTGAAACCTTCAGTTAGTCCATCCGTTTGAGGATGACAAGTAGTAGAAAACAACAACTTTGTGCCAAGTTTAGCCCATAAAGTATTCCAAAAGTAACTCAAGAATTTAACGGGTGACCAGAATCAATAGTCCTAGGCATGCCACGCAACCTAACGACTTCTCTAAAGAACAAATCCGCAATGTTTGAAGCATCATCGGTTTTATGAAAAGCTATAAAATGTGCCATCTTAGAAAATCTATCCACAACAACGAAAATAGAATCCCTCCCCTTCTTAGTCCTAGGCAACCCCAAAATAAAGTCCATAGAAATGTCAATCCAAGTTCTTTTTAAGAATAGCACGCAAAAGTGTTCCCAAAGTTCTATTGACAACTTCAGTTTGTCCATCCGTTTGAGGATGACAAGTAGTAGAAAACAACAATTTTGTGCCAAGTTTAGCCCATAAAGTCTTCCAAAAGTAACTCAAGAACTTAACATCGTGACCAGAATCAATAGTCCTAGGCATGCCATGCAACCTGTGACACCTCTGACCTCTTTCAATAAAATACACAGCGGAAATAAAATTTTCTTTAAAATATGGAAGGAGTTTCAAAATACATTTCTTTAAACATCTTTACAAAATAGCAATACATGATCATTTAAATGACAAAGCAAACTACAAAACATCATTCCTATGATCATGTTCAAAATCTTCCTTCCAACGGTGTATGCATATGACCTCCTATCCACAGTCAACGTCCCGGGCCACCACTCTGATCTGCATCACATGAAATAACTGAAATGAGAATAAATCTCAGCAAGTGGAACTCTTACATAGCAATGAACAATATACTCTGAAAAACTTAGCTTTGAAATCATAAATACCATCAACTCTGAATCATAAACTCTGAACATGAATATCATAGCAATAGCATAAAAATGAGATGGTATTTCTCTTTACTCTGGGGATTGATATCAATAGTATCTCTGCTCTGGGGTGCTCGTATCCCTTTCGATATAAACCGATAACTCTGAGGGATATAAGCCTATGGTCGTTGATCAACTATTTGCATGCAATCTCTGACTATGTATTTATTAATCCGAAAACATTTAAACTCTCTCTTGGCATTAATAACACTTTGAAACTCTATCTTTACTCTTGTATTCCCTTTGAACAATAGTTGAGACATCAATTGTCTCCAATAAACATAGCAATGGAATCAATACATAACAATGAATCAATTGAAGGAAATATCATATTAAAACCTTTAAAACACAATACATATAACATCACGTGAGCAAAAGGGATGAATTTCCACTTACAAACCAATAGAACACCTCAATCAAAGCTCTTGAACACCACCTACAACAATAATCCATAAATAACACCAACATCAACTCTATATCCAAGAATCCAAGCTAAATAATCCATAAATCCACAAGAACAACAAACCCAAGTCAACTCTTAACTCAAAACCTTAAAAGAATCGCACAAAAAGCTTACCTTAGCTTCCTAGCACCAAGGAGAACCACGATCTCAAGTCGAAACGCAAACTAAACGGTTGAATCGAAGATATGAAGCAAAAGAAATGGAAGAAAACCCTAGGAAATGGAGAGAAAATCGAAATAAAAGAGGAAGAAAAAGAGTAAAGTGAAGCCAACCACTCCAAAAAGTAACATAAAAACTCGGCCATACCTAGACCGCGGGTGCGCTCCAACCAGCACCGCGGGTGCGCCTAGCCTTCTGTAAGGCTCGAGAATTATCAGTATTATTGATGTTAGACTTGTGGAGATAAGAATGCATGAATTATGAGATTTTGAGCAGCAGGGCCGAAGCCACACCGCACCCGCGGTACAGGAAGGACCGCACCCGCGGTGCATTGACAGAAAATTTGTAAAATTGTGCAAACAGACACCGCACCCGCGGTAATAACATCACCGCACCCGCGGTCCGAGAATTTCAGAAAATACAAGAGCTGCCGTGAGCACAGCGCACCCGCGCTCCTAAGCTACCGCACCCGCGGTCATACGTGCTAGTTGAAAAATAAAACATGTGTCCTTGGCCATGCAAAGTATATGAGTTGGCTTCTTTCCTTTGCATTTCAGAATTGAGGGAACCGAGAGAAGCCAAGAAGAAAGCTCCCATTCCTTTGATCTTAAACTTGTGATTTTGAATGATATAGTGATCCGATTTTAATTCCGAGACCGGATTTGTGTTCCTCTCTTTGAAGGCTACAAGAGGATGCAAGTATTGTTCATTTCCAGCATGTTTCGGTAGTTATGTGTTGGAAGAATTCAGATTTGAGCTTTAGATTATGTTCTTGATATGTTGAACTTGATATATTCGCTATCGGATCGATTTTCAGACACCGTATGCTATTGTTTCGATTTTCAGCATGTATTATTGAAGAGTATGTCGATTTTCAGAGTTGGAAGGGATTATGTCATTGATATTGTGATGTTGATGAGATTATGATATTGTTATATGTTGAAACTGAGTTGACCGGTACCGAGAATTACGCTGTTATGCCATCAATTTGTACCAAGATTTATCATTGATTGGATTATGTGTTGCTTTGAGTTAGAGATTGATATTGTGTGTCTACATATTGCCATTTCAGATTTGAAGTGACAGGTTTGACATTTGATTCGAGATCTCGACAGACAGTGCGACAAGAAAGGTATAATTCATGTGGTCTTGGGATTTCACAACTCGATTCAGATTTGATACGAGTTTCCCTAAATCACATACTAGATTGTTATTACATTTGATTATGTAATGTCTTATTTATTGACTTATATTTGAGTCCTGAGATAGGAGATATTGGCAGATTTGTCAAAACTAGACGTTTCGATGTATCGACGCATAGGAGCAGATTTGCTATATGTGTAGTCCCTCGATACAGAGTTGACCGAAGTCTAGGAATAAGACGTACCGTTGCCCCGAGTGGTTGGGTAGGTGACAGACCGTCTTATTCACACCGGGATCCCTAGATTAGAAATGAGTCGAGTCAAGATTTAAATGTTGAATACAGATTTGTATTCTTCTACATGTTTAGATTTACATGCATGTTACTTGATACATATGCTATGCTTTTGTACATGATTATTACATTGCATGCATTCATGTTTTATACTGGGATATGTTCTCACCGGAGTTATCCGGCTGTTGTCGTGTCTGTATGTGTGCATGGCAACAGGTGGGGCAGGATCAGGGTCACGACGAGGAAGAGAGAGTTGATAGCGTGGTGATGCCGGGTGTAGCAGTAGATTACAAGTAGTTTCTGTTTAGATCTGAACTACTTGTATTTGAGAATCGAACATTAGTTGTATGGTTGTACTAGACAGACTTGTATGTATCTGATGTTGTTTGATTATTATAAAGATATGTCATGCTTTTATTATACATTTGAATTAATGTTAAAAGCAAATTTTTGACCCACATTTTCGAACAAAGATCCAATTAAATCCCAAAAGAATTGAGTTAGAGCCCGGGTCCCCACACCTTCGACCAAACCAACATTCCTAAAACACCATCACCGCGGGTGCGACGCTGCAAGCACTGTGGGTGCGGTCATCTCCGCGGGTGCGGTCCCTGTACTACCTGAAAGCTGACCGGTTACGGTGGCCGGAAGCGCAACGGAAGTCAAAAATTAATTTTCTAGCTCAAAAATTTCGGCCACCTCCATTTTGTGCAATATTTACATTTCAAACACAATAAATCATACATAGGGTGTTTGAAGAAGGTTTACCTATCAACCCCTTGAGGTTAATGTTTGGCTCCAACTAAAGTGTAAACACTTTAGCTCTTGAAGGTTGACAAGTCTACAAGCTCCTCCTCCAACTCCAAAATAAAGCCCACCACTAACAAGGTAAACCCCCTCAAATATTGCACTAGAAATATTTGAGGATTTATCAAAGAGAAGTGAGTATTCTCCAACAATTGAAGAACACACGAGAGAAGAATTTTTGGGAGAAAAATACCCTAGAATTTTCGGCCAAGTGAGTGGAATGAGGAGGGAGAGTTGAGTCTTGGGGTTGCAAAAAGTTAGATACAAAAGTTGCATGCCATGCAATATTTTATTTAAAAGTAATGCAAACACTTTCACCTCCCAAGCATGCAAACCCTAGTGGGCTTGCAACCTTTTGCAAGGCCCATGGACTTTTAATTGTCTCAAACACTTTTGAGCCCAATTAGACTTTACTTGATTTTACTTGTGGGGACCCGGGCTCTAACTCTTTTCTTTGGGATAAAATGGATCGTTAATATAAAAAGGGGTCAAATTTTTTCGCTTTTCTACATCAAATCTAATGTATATAAACAAGCATACATTCTTTATTTACATTACAAACGTAAGGTACAATATGTCTTGTCCCAACTATTCTTAACAACTAGTAAGTAAATACAGTACATGTCATAAGTACAACTACTAGTTTCTCTGCTAAGCCCGAGATCACCACGCTAAGTCCGTCTCTCATCCTCTGCGTGACCCCGATCCTGCCTCACCTGTTGTTATGCACACATACAGACATAACAACAGCCGGAAAACCGGTGAGAACAAATCCCAGTATAAACATGTATACATGCATATAATAAATTAAACATGAACATGCTATCATGAATGACATCATATGCACATGCAATGCAATGCGAATCAAACCATGTCTGGACTCGACTCGACTAGAACTCTAGGGATCCCGGTGTTAATAAGACGTCACTACCTACCCTCCAATCGGGATAATGTACGTCTCATTCCTAGACTTCGGTCTGAGCTGTATCAACGGCGGCAATAAGAGTAATACCTACTCCTATGCTGAGATACACCGAAACATCTAGCTATTTGACAATGCCTGTCAAAGACTCTCCTATCTTAGATGCAATGAATATCAATATGTAAACAACGTATAATCATATTCATATCTGAATATCACACTGATCATACATGCTTGAATACAATTCTGAAATCAAAGCATAAACATGTTAAAAGAGTGAATATAACACTATACACAATTCATAAACATGTTACAATATATCTAATAATACTAGTATGTGATTTTGGTTGGGAAACTCAAATAATATCTTATTTGAGTTACATCTCCCCAAACAAAACATGACTTATACCTTTCGTTGCACAATTGCTGTCGCTGGCACCAATACGAATCTGAAATGGAAATGTTGATACACAATTTATCAATTTCTAATCTCAATCAACACATACCCACTTAAATACTTGATTTCGGTATCATTTCAACTGTACAATCTCCATATTAAACAATCTATATCAATTCCCCCCAATTCATAACTGAAAATGGTATAAATCTGGTGCCAACACCCAGTCAATTCAACTCTAAAATTCATAACAATTCTAACGGTGTCCGTTCTTAAATCCGTTTGTAATTATACGATGTCTAATATGTCAGAAACAACATATATGAATCATATCTGATTCCTGCAACATCATAATTTCAAGACATGCCAAAACATAGTAAAACTTACGTCCACGCGTAGCCTACAACGATAGGAACACGGTACCGAAGTCGGATTTCAAATCTGACGGACGGATTGCAATATAAAGGCGTAAGGATTTATTCGAAAGTTTCTCTGACCTTTCCTCGATTTCCCTTCTTATTTCTTGAGGAAGGACGTGAGATGCATATATATATATCAAGTTTGCATGTATGAGAAACGTGGCATTTTTTCCACAATTGCAGTCGGCGCTCGAGCGGTGCAAAACTACCGCTCGAGCGCGGCAGTTTCTGTCCAAGCGATTCTGAATTGCACCCTTGGCGCTCGAGCGGTCACTTTCTACCGCTCGGGCGCCACTAGTTCTGCCCGAAATTGGTGAAATTTATATTCTTTATCCAATCTGATCTCGTAGTGGCCCGTTTACACTTATATCTATTTAATTCACTAATCTCATAGCAAATTACGATAATCAAATCCTCGGGCATTACATTACTCAAGCCCACTAGTTAAATAATTATTTCCAATTGGGCTCTACAAGGCCCAATGTTATTTAATTAATCCAACACTTGAATTAATTTAATTATTTGGACTCTACTAGGCCCACTAGTGTTTAATTATTTCAACATTTGAATTAATTCAATTTAGTCCATAATAATGTTTATGAAAATCACAATTTTCAAATACATTATTCACTTGGCCAAATTTTAATCTAGGAACACTTCCTTAAATTAAAATTTATATTTCTCTCATAGAAGTCATACTTCTATTTTTCTTTACGCTTATAAACACATTTATAAGCCTTTCAACACATTGAACTATTTTACTTCTCATCGAAATTTACAAAGCTAGTACTTGTGTGGCCCTCAATGGTTCATTGATACAACTAGCCATGGGTTCACATCTCAATGTGATTCGGACTAAACATGTCCTTATTCGAGCATACCCCAATTTCTCCATTCTTACTTATCAACTCCTTGATAATAAGAACGTCAGAACTCAAGTCTGATAGTACCCAACCAATCACATTAAACGCCTAGCAGCATCGCTTACGTGATTCCCTAGGTATCACATGATAGTGCCTGCAAGAACCATTCAATTATGGTTAGCGTACAGTACGGTCCCTTCAACTCATATATCCCGACCGATTCGACAACTATTGGTTTATCGAGAGTTGTCAATGAATCGATACTATGTGCCATGTTGTGGTTGCATCGATGGTGTAATCTATGAAACCCCTTTCATAATTACCACCATACTCTGATCAGAGATTTCAACCCACACATACATGAAAAACACATAGGATATCCATACCCGTAGGTAAGCGGTGAATCCCCGGCTACAATGTATCGACTCCTATATGTTTCGCCGTAACACCCAACCTTGCCACCTGATGACCCCATAAGAGTCGGTAAACAAGTCAATGTGAAACGCTAGCACATAGAGTCTCAATGTTGTCCCGGGTCATAAGGACTAATGGTGTACAACCATAAACTAGGACATTTCCACTCGATAAGTGAGAACCACTTGGAAAGTCCTTTATAGAGGGTTGTTCAGTGCACTCTACAAGGAGCATCTATCTGCATGCTCGGACATCACAATGTACCCTACCAATGAAACATGGTACTCACACCGCAGATACTAGTCTCTAACTCGAGCGGCCTTTATCCTTCTTAGTGGCGGCTGAATCGACTAGGAACGGTTTAGAATATACAGTATTCCAAATATGAGTTTCATGATACTCATCATATGAGCATCTCATATTCTTTCTACTATTTGTATATTCAAGGACTTTATCTATGCAACTAGCATGGGTATAAAGATAAAGATGCGCCAAATTAATAAATTCAAATATTATTAAAATAAAGATCGTTTATACAGAGAGTTTCATCGTGAACAGTCGGCCAACACTTGGCTCGACGTGCACCCACTCTAACAATCTCCCACTTGCACTAGAGCCAACTACCCATATACTTTAGACTCATTGATTCGCGATGCTTCTCGAATGATAATCCTGGTAAAGGTTTAGTTAGTGGATCAGCAACATTTTCTGCGGAGCCGACTTTGTCGATCGACACTTCTCCTCGTTCCACAATCTCTCGGAGGATGTGGTACTTTCTCAATACATGTTTGGACTTCTGATGAGACTTTGGCTCCTTCGCCTGAGCTATGGCTCCCGTGTTGTCACATATCACCGGGATAGGAGCAACTGCATTAGGAATGACACCCAACTCTTGGACGAAATTCCTAATCCAAACAGCCTCCTTTGCTGCAGCCGATGCAGCAATGTATTCTGCCTCAGTGGTGGAATCCGCAGTATTGTCTTGCTTGGAACTCTTCCAAGAGACAGCACCACCATTGAGCATGAATATGAATCCGGAGGTTGACTTCGAGTCATCAACATCGCTTTGGAAGCTAGAGTCGGTATAGCCTTCCAATTTCAGTTCTCCACCCCCATAGACCAAGAACAACTTATTGGTCCTTCTCAAATACTTGAGGATGTCTTTCACAGCTTTCCATTGTGGAAGACCAGGGTTGGATTGATATCTACTCACTACACTTAGTGCAAATGCCACGTCAGGACGTGTAGATATCATCCCATACATGATACTACCAATAGCCGAAGCATACGGAATTCGTGTCATCGCCGCTATCTCTGCATCAGTCTTGGGAGACATAGACTTGGATAGGGACACGCCATGACACATTGGTAGATGTCCTCTCTTGGACTCATCCATCGAGAACCGCTTCACGATGGTATCAATGGATGTGGACTGGGTGAGACCAAGCAATCTTCTTGATCTATCTCTATAGATCTGTATTCCCAATACAAAAGATGCTTCACCCAAGTCTTGCATTGAGAACTTACTTGCTAACCATATCTTAGTTGATTGCAACATTCCTACATCATTCCCAATGAGTAGAATGTCATCAACATAAAGAAAAAGGAATGTCACAGCACTCCCACTGACCTTCTTATACACACAGGGTTCCTCAGGATTCTTAGTAAAACCAAACTCTTTGATTGTACTATCAAATCTGAGGTTCCAACTCCTAGATGCCTGCTTAAGACCATAAATAGATCTTTGAAGTTTGCATACCTTATGCTCACTTTCGATAGATGTAAACCCCTCAGGTTGAGACATGTAAATCTCTTCCTTAATATCCCCATTAAGGAAGGCTGTCTTCACATCCATCTGCCATATCTCATAGTCATACCATGTAGCTATGGCTAGCAAAATCCTAATGGACTTGAACATTGCAACTGGAGAAAAGGTTTCCTCATAGTCAACACCTTGCCTTTGAGTATACCCTTTTGCTACCAATCGCGCCTTGAAGGTCAATACCTTCCCATCCGCCCCAAGTTTCCTCTTGTAAATCCATTTACACCCTATGGGAACAGTTCCCTCAGGTGGATCCACAAGATTCCACACTTGGTTCGAATGCATGGAACTCATCTCAGATTCCATTGCTTCAAGCCATTTGGATGAATCGGCATCAGATAATGCTTCCTTGAAGGTCCTTGGATCACATCCAAGGGTAGGCTCATCATGGCCCTCTTCAAGAAGCAGACCATACCTCATAGGTGGTCTCGAGACTCTCTCGGTTCTTCTAGGAGCTTGTATCTCCTCTCTTGGCTTCTCGGGTGTGGGTTCTACAACTGTGGGTGTCTCTCGAACCTCTTCGAGTTCTATCATCTCGCCTTTTCTATCCAATAGAAATTCCTTTTCCAAAAAGGTCGTGTTCCTAGAAACAAACACCTTTGTTTCTTGGGGATGATAGAAGTAATATCCAACTGAATTTCTTGGATATCCCACAAAGTAGCATAAAATGGATCGACTATCCAATTTATCTCCCACTGTCTGCTTCACATAAGCAGGAAACCCCCATATTCTAAGATAAGAATACTTGGGAGGCTTACCCATCCATATCTCATATGGAGTCTTGTCAACTGCCTTTGTATGGACATTGTTCAACAACAGTGCCGCTGTCTCAAGCGCATATCCCCAAAAGGATGGCGGCAACTCCGTGAACCCCATCATAGACCGAACCATGTCCATCAAAGTTCGGTTACGACGCTCCGAAACACCATTCAACTGCGGTGTAGCGGGCGGAGTCCACTGCGAGAGAATCCCATTCTCCCTAAGATACTCTTGGAACTCGGCACTCAAGTACCACCACCTCGATTCGATCGAAGTGTCTTGATGCTTTGTCCCAATTGCTTCTCTACTTCACTTCTGAATTCTTTGAACCTTTCAAAGGCTTCAGACTTGTATTTCATCAAATAAACATACCCATACCTCGAAAATTCATCGGTAAAGGTGATGAAGTAGGCATGTCCATGCTTAGTAGTGATGCTAAGCGGACCGCACACATCGGTATGGATCAAATCCAATAACCCTTTGGCTCGCTCTGCATGGCCCTTAAAGGGAATTTTGGTCATCTTTCCTTTTAGACAGGATTCACAAGTCGTGAGAGCATTAATATCGGACATATCAAACATGCCAACTCCCACTAGCTTGTTCATCCTTCTTGAGGAAATATGTCCTAATCGAGCATGCCATAATTGTGCCGAATTAAGAGTATCTTGTTTGCGCTTATTTGTTGTTGTTATTGTTTGGACATTGTTAAGTGGAATATCTTTCAATTTTATGGTGTAGAGATTGTTTTCTAGTTCTCCGGTACCAACTAAACATTCATTCTTGTAAATATTGCAAACACCTTTACCAAATAAACAAGAAAATCCATCAATATCAAGCATAGGAATGGAAATAATGTTTTTAATCAAGTCTGGTACGAACAAAACATCTCTCAATAACAACTTAAAATCATTGTTTAAAATTAAAGAAACATCTCCCACAGCCTTGGCAGCAACCCTTGCTCCATTGCCCATCCTCAAGAAGGTCTCACCTTCCCTGAGCTTCCTACTTCTTCCCATCACCTGCAAATCATTACAGAGATGTGAGCCACAGCCGGTATCCAATACCCAAGAAGTAGAGTTAATGGAGATATTTACTTCAATGTAGAACATACCTTTGCCAGAACCCTTCTGGGCAAGATATTCCCTGAAGTTACGCCTCCATTGTCCAGGCTTCTTGCAGTGATGACAGATGTCAACTGTCTTCTCAGCCTTGGCTGGCGCGGCTGCCACTACGGGACTCGGAGTCTGCCTCTTCAAGGGCTCGCTCTTCTTGGGGCGCTGGAAAGAACGCTTCTTTCCCTTCCCAGGTGGACCGGTCTTCGTGCCAGATGAAGAGCCCACATAAAGATCCGACTTCTCCTTTTTGATTGTGGACTCAAAGGTCACAAGCATGTTCACCAACTCTTCAAGGCTTGGCTCAAGCTTGTTCATATTGAAATTCACCACAAAAGGATCGAACGAGCTCGGCAGTGACAACAGTAGCACGTCGGTGGTCAACTCCGAAGGCAAGATCAAATCCATGCCAACGAGCTTATCCACGAGGCCAATCAACTTTAGGCCATGCTCATGGACCGAAGTCCCATCTCGCATGCGTAAAGTGATGAGCTCCTTTACTGTGGCATGCCTCAAAGGCCGAGTCTGCTCACCGAAGAGCTCCTTGAGGTGCAAATGAATGTCAGCAGCATTCTTTGCATCCTCGAATCGCCTTTGCAGCTCATCGTTCATCGAAGCCTGCATATAACACCTCGCCTTCAAGTCATGGTCGCACCAATCCTTGTAGGTCTGCAATTCCTCAGGAGTGCAGCTAGTCGGAGCCTCAGCAGGGGGTGACTCAGTCAGTGTGTATGCAATTTTCTCCGAGTTCAAGACAATCTTTAGATTTCTTAGCCAAGTGATATAGTTAGGTCCGGTTAGAACGTGTTTTTCGAGAATAACGGAAAACGGGTTGCGAATTGATGACATTGTCAAAGGTTTGTACTGAAAAGTAAAACAGATAAATGTTAATAACTATTTTAAAATATTTAATAAGATATAAAGTTTGGACTTTTACTTTATAAATTATCGCTCCCACTGTTTTGACATTTTCACTACCCTCTAGTGAAAACGGGAAACACTTTCCTCAGAAGGTACGTAAGGTCCAATTAGCGAATTGTGATCCCGAATAATATCAGCCAATCACAATTCCTAAAAGGTAGTTTCCAATTGCATCGCCATGCAACCCTCTACGTAAACTTTTGTCTCACGTTTGATTAGGACCCAATAATATGACGTCGTTCATCTTTACGTGTCAAGCCTAACCCATCGATATTGAACCTTAATGGACGGTCGCCATGAGTTCCCTCAATAATATGAGCCGAAATCATGGGAGTTCCACGTAGTTCACATCACCATGTCAATGGATGTCACAGCTTTCCGGCACCCAGGGCCCCCTCAATAATATGAGCCGAGCCCTGAGTACGGGTAGCGTTCATCATGCATCCATTGTCGATGGAAGACAAGGAAATTATAAACAAATTTATAATTCCCCTTTTCGGACTTGATATTAATTTTGAATCTTATTCAAAATGAGGGTTTTTAATTTTGAAAGGTCTCATCATTAATTTTATTTTAAAAGCTCGCCATGTTTGATCGTATGTTTGCCGGATTCATGCAACTTTGTTATTATCATAATAATAACGCATATACTCATTATTTATAACATATCATGCATATATTATAAATAGAAAACAAGACAAGGATGATCAATTGCCCCAATACTAATGGCCCGTGCGAGCTAAACACGGGCCTAGGTCCAATCATAGGGTAAATGCATGGGATGCAAATGCAACTATATTATTACATTAGCATCCAATATTATATGTCTTCGATCTTCATAATCACCGAGGCCACCATCTTCCAATCTTGATCTTCCACTATTCTAATATTTACAATTAAATATCCATGGCACATAGGGATACATCTCATGGGGGTGGGAACGGGCCATAAAACAAGCCCACTTTAAATTGATAATTATTACAATCATACAACACAAATATCCTAGCATACACCTAGCAAATTGGGCTTGGGCTTTTGTTCATCCTTCATGCATAATATCACATATCATACACCATCAATTAATTATCACAATAATTAATTGATCCAATATTATATATCTTGATTCAATCACTAACCGCCACAATTATAAATTAAATTAACAAAGTATACAAACCCCTTTGTCTACTTTCAAGGCCCATGACACTAAGATTGTCCAAAACACTTTTGGAAACCCTATCCGTCATCGCCGTCGCCGGATTCCGGCAACAAAAAAAAAAAAAATTTATTTAAAAAACTGCAATTTTCGGGCAGCCCCTCGGGCTGCCCTTTGCTGCCCGAAAAATCAAGGGCAGCTCGGGCAGCCCTAGGGCAGCAACATGCTGCCCGAAAAATGTTTTTTTTTTGTTTTTGATTCAAAAATTCGGCTTTCATGATTCCTTGCACCAAAAATTTCTCAAGCGGTTAGAAATCGATCTCAACATAATATTATGCAAATATTACACAAAAATCGTAACCTTAGCTCGGATACCACTTGAAAGCGGACCGGTTACGGTGGCCGGAAGCGCAATGGAAGTCAAAAATTAATTTTCTAGCTCAAAAATTTCGGCCACCTCCATTTTGTGCAATATTTACATTTCAAACACAATAAATCATACATAGGGTGTTTGAAGAAGGTTTACCTATCAACCCCTTGAGGTTGATGTTTGGCTCCAACTAAAGTGTAAACACTTTAGCTCTTGAAGGTTGACAAGTCTACAAGCTCCTCCTCCAACTCCAAAATAAAGCCCACCACTAACAAGGTAAACCCCCTCAAATATTGCACTAGAAATATTTGAGGATTTATCAAAGAGAAGTGAGTATTCTCCAACAATTGAAGAACACAAGAGAGAAGAATTTTTGGGAGAAAAATCCCCTAGAATTTTCGGCCAAGTGAGTGGAATGAGGAGGGAGAGTTGAGTCTTGGGGTTGCAAAAAGTTAGATACAAAAGTTGCATGCCATGCAATATTTTATTCAAAAGTAATGCAAACCCCTTCACCTCCCAAGCATGCAAACCCTAGTGGGCTTGCAACCTTTTGCAAGGCCCAAGGACTTTTAATTGTCTCAAACACTTTTGAGCCCAATTAGACTTTACTTGATTTTACTCAAGCCCACTAGTCAAATAATTATTTCCAATTGGGCTCTACAAGGCCCAATGTTATTTAATTAATCCAACACTTGAATTAATTTAATTATTTGGACTCTACTAGGCCCACTAGTGTTTAATTAATTCAACACTTGAATTAATTTAATTTAGTCCATAATAATGTTTATGAAAATCACAATTTTCAAAAACATTATTCACTTGGCCAAATTTTAATCTAGGAACACTTCCTTAAATTAAAATTTATATTTCTCTCATAGAAGTCATACTTCTATTTTTCTTTACGCTTATAAACACATTTATAAGCCGTTCAACACATTGAACTATTTTACTTCTCATCGAGATTTATAAAGCTAGTACTTGTGTGGCCCTCAATGGTTCATTGATACAGCTAGCCGTGGGTTCACATCTCAATGTGATTCGGACTAAACATGTCCTTATTCGAGCATACCCCAATTGCTCCATTCTTACTTATCAACTCCTTGATAGTAAGAACGTCAGAACTCAAGTCTGATAGTACCCAACCAATCACGTTAAACGCCTAGCAGCATCGCTTACGTGATTCCCTAGTTATCACATGATAGTGCCTGCAAGAACCATTCAATTATGGTTAGCGTACAGTACGGTCCCTTCAACTCATATATCCCGACCGATTCGACAACTATTGGTTTATCGAGAGTTGTCAATGAATCGATACTATGTGCCATGTTGTGGTTGCATCGATGGTGTAATCTATGAAACCCCTTTCATAATTACCACCATACTCTGATCAGAGATTTCAAACCACACATACATGAAAAACACATAGGATATCCATACCCGTAGGTAAGCGGTGAATCCCCGGTTACAATGCATCGACTCCTATATGTTTCGCCGTAACACCCAACCTTGCCACCTGATGACCCCATAAGAGTCGGTAAACAAGTCAAAGTGAAACGCTAGCACATAGAGTCTCAATGTTGTCCCGGGTCATAAGGACTAATGGTGTACAACCATAAACTAGGACATTTCCACTCGATAAGTGAGAACCACTTGGAAAGTCCTTTATAGAGGGTTGTTCAGTGCACTCTACAAGGAGCACCTATCTGCATGCTCGGACATCACAATGTCCTCTACCAATGAAACATGGTACTCACATCGCAGATACTAGTCTCTAACTCGAGCGGCCTTTATCCTTCTTAGTGGCGGCTGAATCGACTAGGAACGGTTTAGAATATACAGTATTCCAAATATGAGTTTCATGATACTCATCATATGAGCATCTCATATTCTTTCTACTATTTGTATATTCAAGGACTTTATCTATGCAACTAGCATGGGTATAAAGATAAAGATGCGTCAAATTAATAAATTCAAATATTATTAAAATAAAGATTGTTTATATAGAGAGTTTCATCGTGAACAGTCGGCCAACACTTGGCTCGACGTGCACCCACTCTAACACTACCGCGGGTGCGGTCCTGCCACGGCTTACCAACATAAAATCTTGAACAGTCGACCGCGGGTGCACTCCTTGCACTACCGCGGGTGCTCTATGGTCACGGCACTGAACAACTTCCAAGCAACTAAAATCGATCCAAAACGTTGAAACGAACAATCAATACCAACTAACACCTCAAGACAATAATAACCAAACATACTATAGCCCATAAACACAACTCTAAACATCTAATCAAATAACCCAAATAAACATACAAAACTTAAACCGTACCGTACACTGGGCTCGGCTATTACACAACCTAACGACTTCTCTAAAGAACAAATCCGCAATGTTTGAAGCATCATCGGTTTTATGACAAGCTATAAAATATGCCATCTTAGAGAATCTATCCACAACAACAAAAATAGAATCCCTCCCCTTCTTAGTCCTAGGCAACCCCAAAATAAAGTCCATAGAAATGTCAATCCAAGTTCTTTTTAAGAATAGCACGCAAAAGTGTTCCCAAAGTTCTATTGACAACTTCAGTTTGTCCATTCGTTTGAGGATGACAAGTAGTAGAAAACAACAATTTTGTGCCAAGTTTAGCCCATAAATTCTTCCAATAGTAACTCAAGAATTTAACATCGCGATCAGAAACAATAGTCCTAAGCATGCCATGCAATCTAACGACTTCTCTAAAGAACAAATCCGCAATGTTTGAAGCATCATCGGTTTTATGACAAGCTATAAAATGTGTCATCCTAGAGAATCTATCCACAACAAAAAAAAATAGAATCCTTCCCCTTCTTAGTCCTAGGCAACCCAAAAAAAAAAAGTCTATAGAAATGTCAATCCAAGTTATTTTAAAGAATAGCACGCAAATGTGTTCCCAAAGTTCTATTGACAACTTCAGTTTGTCCATAAGTTTGAGGATGACAAGTAGTAGAAAACAACAATTTTGTGCCAAGTTTAGCCCATAAAGTATTCCAAAAGTAACTCAAAAATTTAACATCGCGACCAGAATCAATAGTCCTAGGCACGCCATGCAACCTAACGATTTCTCTAAAGAACAAATACGCAATGTTTGAAGCATCATCGGTTTTATGACAAGCTATAAAATGTGCCATCTTAGAAAATCTATCCACAACAGCGAAAATAGAATCCCTCCCCTTCTTAGTCCTAGGCAACCCAAAATAAAGTCTATAGAAATGTCAATCCAAGTTCTTTTTAAGAATAGCACACAAAAGTGTTCCCAAAGTTCTATTGACAACTTCAGTTTGTCCATCCGTTTGAGGATGACAAGTAGTAGAAAACAACAATTTGGTGCCAAGTTTAGCCCATAAAGTATTCCAAAAGTAACTCAAGAATTTAACATCGCGACCAGAATCAATAGTCCTAGGCATGCCATGCAACCTAACGACTTCTCTAAAGAACAAATCCGCAATGTTTGAAGCATCATCGGTTTTATGACAAGCTATAAAATGTGCCATCTTAGAGAATATATCCACAACAACAAAAATAGAATCCCTTCCCATTCTTAGTCCTAGGAAACCCCAAAATAAAGTCCATAAAAATATCAATCCAAGTTCTTTTTAAGAATAGCACGTAAAAGTGTTCCCAAAGTTCTATTGACAACTTCAGTTTGTCCATCCGTTTGAGGATGAAAAGTAGTAGAAAACAACAATTTTGTGCCAAGTTAAGCCCAAAAAGTCTTCCAAAATTAACTCAAGAATATAACATCGCGATCAGAAACAATAGTCTTACGCATGCCATGCAACCTAACGACTTCTTTAAAGAACAAATCCGCGATGTTTGAGGCATCATCGGTTTTATGACAAGCTATAAAATGTGCCATCTTAGAAAATCTATCAACAACAACAAAAATAGAATCCCTCCCCTTCTTAGTCTTAGGCAAACCCAAAATAAAGTCCCTAGAAATGTGAATCCAAGTTCTTTTTAAGAATAGCACGCAAAAGTGTTCCCAACGTTCTATTGACAACTTCAGTTTGTCCATCAGTTTGAGGATGACAAGTAGTAGAAAAAAACAATTTTGTGCCAAGTTTAGCCTATAAAGTATTCCAAAAGTAACTCAAGAATTTAACATCGCGACCAGAATGAATAGTCCTAGGCATGCCATGCAACCTAACGACTTCTCTAAAGAACAAATCCGCAATGTTTGAAGCATCATCGGTTTTATGACAAGCTATAAAATGTGCCATCTTAGAGAATATATCCACAACAACAAAAATAAAATCCATTCCCATTCTTAGTCCTAGGCATCCCCAAAATAAATTCCATAGAAATGTCAATCCAAGCTCTTTTTAAGAATAGCACGCAAAAGTGTTTCCAAAGTTCTATTGACAACTTCAGTTTGTCCATACGTTTGAGGATGACAAGTAGTAGAAAACAACAATTTCGTGCCAAGTTAAGCCCATAAAGTCTTCCAAAATTAACTCAAGAATATAACATCGCGATCAGAAACAATAGTCTTAGGCATGCCATGCAACCTAACGACATCTCTAAAGAACAAATCCGCAATGTTTGAAGCATCATCGGTTTTATGACAAGCTATAAAATGTGCCATCTTAGAGAATCTATCCACAACAACAAAAATAGAATCCCTCCCTTTCTTAGTCCTAGGCAACCCAATAATAAAGTTCCTAGAAATGTCAATCCAAGTTCTTTTTAAGAATACCACGCAAAAGTGTTCCCCACGTTCTATTGACAACTTCAGTTTGTCCATCAGTTTGAGGATGACAAGTAGTAGAAAACAACAATTTTGTGCCAAGTTTAGCCCATAAAGTATTCCAAAAATAACTCAAGAATTTAACATCTCGACCAGAATCAGTAGTCCTAGGCATGCCATACAACCTAACGACTTCTCTAAAGAACAAATCCGCAATGTTTGAAGCATAATCGGTTTTATGACAAGCTATAAAATGTGTCATCTTAGAGAATCTATCCACAACAACAAAAATAGAATCCCTCCCCTTCTTAGTCCTAGGCAACCCCAAAATAAAGTCCATAGAAATGTCAATCCAAGTTCTTTTAAGAATAGCACGCAAAAGTGTTCCCAAAGTTCTATTGACAAATTCAGTTTGTCCGTCCGTTTGAGGATGACAAGTATTGGAAAACAACAATTCTGTGCCAAGTTAAGCCCATAAAGTCTTCCAAAAGTAACTCTGGAATTTAACATCGCGATCAGAAGCAATAGTCCTAATCATGCCATGCAACCTAACGATTTCTCTTAAGAACAAATCCGCAATGTTTGAAGCATCATCGGTTTTATGACAAGCTATAAAATGTGCCATCTTAGAGAATCTATCCACAACAACAAAAATAGAATCCCTCCCCTTCTTAGTCCTAGGCAACCCCAAAATAAAGTCCACAGAAATGTCAATCCAAGTTCTTTTTAAGAATAGCACCCAAAAGTGTTCCCAAAGTTCTATTGACAACTTCAGTTTGTCCATCCGTTTGAGGATGACAAGTAGTAGAAAACAACAATTTTGTGCCAAGTTAAGCCCATAAAGTCTTCCAAAAGTAACTCAAGAATTTAACGGGTGACCAGAATCAATAGTCCTAGGCATGCCATGCAACCTAACGACTTCTCTAAAGAACAAATCCGCCATGTTTGAAGCATCATCGGTTTTATGACAAGCTATAAAATATGCCATCTTAGAGAATCTATCCACAACAACGACAATAAAATCCTTCCCCTTCTTAGTCCTAGGCAACCCCAAAATAAAGTCCAAAGAAATGTCAATCCAAGTTCTTTTTAAGAATAGCACGCAAAAGTGTTCCAAAAGTTCTATTGACAACTTCAGTTTGTCCATCCGTTTGAGGATGACATGTAGTAGAAAACAACAATTTTGTGCCAAGTTTAGACCATGAAGTTTTCCAAAAGTAACTCAAGAATTTGACATCGCGACCAGAATCAATAGTACTAGGCATGCCATGCAACCTAACGACTTCTCTAAAGAACAAATCCGCAATGTTTGAAGCATCATCGATTTTATGACAAGCTATAAAATGTGCCATCTTAGAGAATCTATCCACAACAACAAAAATAGAATCCCTTTCCATTATTAGTCCTAGGCAACATCAAAATAAAGTCCATAGAAATGTCAATCCAAGTTCTTTTTAAGAATAACATGCAAAAGTGTTCCCAAAAATCTATTGACAACTTCAGTTTGTCCATCCGTTTGAGGATGACGAGTAGTAGAAAACAACAATTTCGTGCCAAGTTAAGCCCATAAAGTCTTCAAAAATTAACTCAAGAATATAACATCGCGATCAGAAACAATAGTCTTAGGCAAGCCATGCAACCTAACGACATCTCTAAAGAACAAATCCGCCATGTTTGAAGCATCATCGGTTTTATGACAAGCTATAAAATATGCCATCTTAGAGAATCTATCCACAACAACGACAATAAAATCCTTCCCCTTCTTAGTCCTAGGCAACCCCAAAATAAAGTCCAAAGAAATGTCAATCCAAGTTCTTTTTAAGAATAGCACGCAAAAGTGTTCCAAAAGTTCTATTGACAACTTCAGTTTGTCCATCCGTTTGAGGATGACATGTAGTAGAAAACAACAATTTTGTGCCAAGTTCAGACCATAAAGTTTTCCAAAAGTAACTCAAGAATTTAACATCGCGACCAGAATCAATAGTACTAGGCATGCCATGCAACCTAACGACTTCTCTAAAGAACAAATCCGCAATGTTTGAAGCATCATCGGTTTTATGACAAGCAATAAAATGTTCCATCTTAGAGAATCTATCCACAACAACAAAAATAGAAACCCTCCCCTTCTTAGTCCTAGGCAACCCCAAAATAAAGTCCCTAGAAATGTCAATCCAAGTTCTTTTTAAGAATAGCACGCAAAAGTGTTCCCCACGTTCTATTGACAACTTCAGTTTGTCCATCAGTTTGAGGATGAAAAGTAGTAGAAAACAACAATTTTGTGCCAAGTTCAGCCCATATAGTATTCCAAAAATAACTCAAGAATTTAACATCGCGACCAGAATCAATAGTCCTAGGCATGCCATGCAACCAAACGACTTCTCTAAAGAACAAATCCGCAATGTTTGAAGCATAATCGGTTTTATGACAAGCTATAAAATGTGTCATCTTAGAGAATCTATCCACAACAACAAAAATAAAATCCCTCCCCTTCTTAGTCCTAGGCAACCCCAAAATAAAGTCCATAGAAATGTCAATCCAAGTTCTTTTTAAGAATAGCACGCAAAAGTGTTCCCAAAGTTCTATTGACAACTTCAGTTTGTCCATTTGTTTGAGGATGACAAGTATTGGAAAACAACAATTCTGTGCCAAGTTAAGCCCATAAAGTCTTCCAAAAGTAACTCTGGAATTTAACATCGCGATCAGAAGCAATAGTCCTAGTCATGCCATGCAACCTAACGACTTCTCTTAAGAACAAATCCGCAATGTTTGAAGCATCATCGGTTTTATAACAAGCTATAAAATGTGTCATCTTAGAGAATCTATCCACAACAAAAAAAATAGAATCCCTCTCCTTCTTAGTCCTAGGCAAACCCAAAATAAAGTCCCTAGAAATGTCAATCCAAGTTCTTTTTAAGAATAGCACGCAAAAGTGTTCCCAACGTTCTATTGACCACTTCAGTTTGTCCATCAGTTTGATGATGACAAGTAGTAGAAAAAAACAATTTTGTGCCAAGTTTAGCCCATAAAGTATTCCAAAAGTAACTCAAAAATTTAACATCGCGACCAGAATCAATAGTCCTAGGCATGCCACGCAACCTAACGACTTCTCTAAAGAACAAATCCGCAATGTTTGAAGCATCATCGGTTTTATGACAAGCTATAAAATGTGCCATCTTAGAGAATCTATCCACAACAACAAAATAGAATCCCTCCCCTTCTTAGTCTTAGGAAACCCCAAAATAAAGTCCATAGAAAAGTCAATCCAAGTTCTTTTTAAGAATAACACGCAAAAATATTCCCAAAGTTTTAGTGAAACCTTCAGTTAGTCCATCCGTTTGAGGATGACAAGTAGTAGAAAACAACAATTTTGTGTCAAGTTTAGCCCACAAAGTATTCCAAAAGTAACTCAAGAATTTAACGGGTGACCAGAATCAATAGTCCTAGGCATGCCACGCAACCTAACGACTTCTCTAAAGAACAAATCCGCAATGTTTGAAGCATCATCGGTTTTATGACAAGCTATAAAATGTGCCATCTTAGAGAATCTATCCACAACAACGAAAATAGAATCCCTCCCCTTCTTAGTCCTAGGCAACCCCAATGGTTGTCGAATCGGTCGGGATATATGAGTTGAAGGGACCGTACTGTACGCTAACCATAATTGAATGGTACTTGCAGGCACTATCATTTGATACCTAGGGAATCATGTAAGCGATGCTGCTAGGCGTTTAACATGGTTGGTTGGGTACTATCAGACTTGAGTTCTGACATTCTTGTTATCAAGGAGTTGATAAGTAAGAATTGAGAAATTGGGGTATGCTCATATAAGAACATGTTTAGTCTGAATCACATGGAGATGTGAACCCACGGCTAGTTGTATCAGTGAACCATTGAGGGCCACACAAGTACTAGCTTTCTAGATCCCTTTGAGAAGTAAAAATAGTTCAATGTGTTGAACGGCTTATAAAGGAGTTTATAAGCGTAAAGAAAAATAGAAGTATGACTTCTATGAGAGAAATGTAAATTTTAATTTATGGAAGTGTTCCTAAATTAAAAGTTGGCCAAGTGAATAATGTATTTGAAAATTGTGATTTTCATAAACATTATTATGGACTAAATTAAATTAATTCAAGTGAATTAATTAAACACTAGTGGACCTAGTAAAGTCCAAATAATTAAATTAATTCAAGTGTTGAATTAATTAAATTATATTGAGTCTTGTAGAGCTCAATTTAAATAAATTATTTAATTAAATTTAGTCCATTGTTTTTAATTTGTTAAAATCCATATAATATATGCATGCATGGGAGTTGAAAGGTTGGGAGACAACTTTTTGTATAACCAAGGCTTGGTATGCAACTTTTTTACTTTAACTTTTCCCACAACCAAAAAAATGTCTCTCCTTCTGTAAGGCTCGAGAATTTTTAGTTGTTATTGATGTTAGATTTGAAGAAGTGAGAATGAATGACATAAAAATAAGAATTTTTGAAAGAATGTCCGAAGCCATATCGCACCTGCGCCTCAGACAAGACCGCACCCGCGGTGTATTATTCAGAATTATGAAGTTTGGCCGTAGCATCACCGCACCCGCGGTCTTGCAGAGACCGCACCCGCGGTCGACGAGTTATGGAAAATGGAAGTCCTGCCGAAACATGAGCGCACCCGCGCTAAGAAACTCACCGCACCCGCGGTGCTGCATGCGAGAATGCCACTTTGTTTCTTAAGTTGACACATGGCAGGGTATATATATGTTGTGTGCTGAGTCTTCACTTTTCTACTCCAGCAGATAGAACCGAAAATCCCTCCAATATCTTCTAGCTTCTTCAAGGTTTAAAGGCAAGATTGTGCAAGGTTTAACCATCCAAAGTGTGATTCAAGTATAGATTCTTGTTCCTTGCATCATAAGCTTCAAAAGGGTATACTTTTTATTACCTTGCAGCATGTTTCGAAATATGCATGTTGAAAGAAATTCAGATTTGAGCTTTAAATTATGTTCTTGATATGTTGAACTTGATATATTCGCTACGACTGTTGATCCGATGAAGATAGAGGCGATTCAGAAGTGGCCTATTCCTACGACTGTTTCTGAGGTACGCAGTTTCCTTGGTTTGGCGGGTTTTTATCGTCGTTTCATTTCAGACTTTTCCAAGATTTCCCTGCCATTGTCCAATTTGACAAGGAAGACTATGAAGTTCGAGTGGTCTATAGATTGCCAGAGCGCATTTCAGGAGTTGAAGGATAGATTGACGTCAGCTCCTATTCTCGCATTGCCCAGTGGTTCAGAGGATTTTGTGGTCTATACCGATGCGTCGAAGAAGGGTCTCGGGGCAGTGTTGATGCAGAGAGGTAAGGTCATTGCCTATGCTTCTCGCCAGTTGAAGGATTATGAGAAGAATTATCCGACGCATGATTTAGAGTTGGCAGCTGTGGTTTTCGCCCTGAAGATTTGGAGACACTACTTGTATGGCGAAAAGTGTGAGATTTTCACAGACCACAAGAGTTTGAAGTATCTGTTTTCTCAGAGAGAGCTCAATATGCGGCAGAGGAGGTGGTTAGAGCTGGTCAAAGATTACGATGTGACTATCAGTTATCACCCAGGGAAGGCGAATGTTGTGGCTGATGCTTTGAGTCGTAAGTCGAGTGCTTCATTGAGTTCTTTGATTCAGAGACCGTTGCTGATGGATTTGCTGAGAGAGGAGATTGATCTGGTGATTCCAGGCACCATTGTTCGTCTTTCAGCGTTGGTTATTCGATCTTCATTGACGGACAGGATTCGTAGAGAGCAGTCGACTGATGTTCAGTTGACAGAGTTGAGAGATAGAGCAGAGATTAGAGGTAATTCAGAGTTTGCCTTGAATGGTGATGGTTTGGTGACTTTCAGAGGTCGTATTTGTGTTCCTGTTGGCGATGATATTCGTAGAGATATTCTGACAGAGGCTCATACCGCGCCGTATTCGATTCATCCAGGCAGTACGAAGATGTATCAGGATCTTCGTCGACTCTACTGGTGGCCAGGTATGAAGAAGGATGTTGCCGTGTTCATTTCTCAGTGCCTTACTTGTCAGCAGGTGAAGATTGAGCACCAGAGACCTGCTGGGACATTGTTGTCATTGCCGATTCCTCAGTGGAAGTGGGAGCATATTACGATGGATTTTGTGACTGGTCTTCCCAGAGTGCAGAGAGGTTTCAATTCTATTTGGGTTATCGTTGATCGATTGACTAAGTCAGCGCACTTTCTTCCAGTCAAGACGACGTATTCGATGAACCAGTATGCCAAGGACTACATAGCAGAGATTGTCAGACTTCATGGTGTTCCTGTGTCGATCGTGTCTGATCGTGACCCTAGATTTACTTCAGAGTTTTGGAAGAGTTTGCACAGAGCTATGGGTTCGTGGTTAGCGTTCAGTACAGCCTATCATCCTCAGAGCGATGGTCAGTCAGAGAGAGTCATTCAGATTCTTGAGGATATGCTCAGAGCTTGTACTATAGACTTTCCAGGTAGCTGGGATTCTTTGTTGCCTTTGGTTGAGTTCACTTATAATAATAGCTACCAGGCGACGATTGGCATGGCACCGTATGAGGCACTTTATGGCAGGAAGTGCAGATCTCCCTTGTATTGGGACGAGGTTGGTGAGAGGAAGATGTTGGGACCAGAGTTGGTCCAGCAGACTGCCGATGTTGTTGCTGTTATCAGAGAAAGGATGAAGACTGCCCAGTCCAGACAGAAGAGCTATGCAGATGTTCGTCGTAGGCCTTTGCAGTTCGAGGTTGGCGATCACGTGTTTCTGAAGTTAGCACCTCTCAAGGGTGTGATGCGATTTGGCAAGAAGGGCAAGTTGAGTCCTAGATTTATTGGTCCATTTGAGATATTGGACAGAGTTGGCGATCGAGCCTACAGATTAGCCCTACCTCCAGATCTTGACAGAGTCCATAATGTTTTTCACGTATCGATGCTCAGGAAGTATGTTGCAGATCCTTCCCATGTTCTTCGCCATGAGCCATTGGACTTAACGCCGAATTTGACGTATCAAGAGATTTCGATTCAGATTCTGGATCGCACAGTTAGAGTGTTGAGGAACAAAGAGATCGGCATTGTCAAAGTTCTTTGGAGGAACCATTTGTTAGAGGAGGCTACGTGGGAACCAGAGGAGGAGATAAGAGAGAAGTATCCTGAGTTGTTCGTGCCGTGACGTCAATTTCGCGGATGAAATTCCCTTAAGGGGGGGATATTGTAATAGCCGAGCCCGGTGTACGGTACGATTTAAGTTTCGTTTGTTATTTTGGGATATTTGATTAGATGTTCAGAGTTGTATTTTTTGGGCTATAGTATTGTTAGTTTTATTGTCTTGAGGTGTTAGTTGATGTTGGTTGTTCGTTTCAGAGTGTCGGTTCGATTTTAGTTGCATGGGAATAGTGCTTGGCCGTGACTTGAGTGCACCCGCGCTCTTAACTGGAGTGCCCCCGCGGTGTACTGTGCTGTTTTGGAGTTGGAATGCCGTAGCATCACCGCACCCGCGGTGATGTAAGGACCGCACCCGCGCTGCTTGCGTCGCCGCACCCGCGCTGTTCGTGTTCCAGAATTTTTGTGGCTGCCGAAACCATTGCGCACCCGCGGTGCTTAGAGGAGTGCACCCGCGGTGAAGGTATGGGCGAGTTTTTAAGCTACTTTTTGGAGTGGTTGGCCATATTTTCCCTTTCTTTTCTCCTCCATTCTCGACATTTCTCTCCATTTCAAGGGTTCTTAGTCATTTCTTTCCTTTCCTATCTTCGATTCAGGCGTTTGTTTGGAATTTCGACTTGAGTTCGACGTTCTCCTTGGTGCTAGGAAGCTTGGGTAAGCTTTTGGTGCGATTCTGTTAAGGTTGTAAATTAAGAGTTGTTTAGGTTGGTTGTTTATGTGGATTTATGGATTATTTAGCTTGTAATCTTGGATATTTAGTTGATATTGGTGTTATTTGTGGATTATTTGTTGTAGGTGGTGATCAAGAGCTAAGTTGAGGTGTTTGTTGTGGTTTGTAAGTGGAATTTCATCCTTTTTGCTCACATGATATTATATGTATTGTGTTTTAAAGATTTTAAAGTGATATTCCCTTCCATTGATCCATTGTTATGTATTGATTTCATTGATTATCTATTGGAGGTATTGTATACCTCACTATTGTTAAAAGGGAATACAAGAGAAAATATGAGATTGTGAAAGGACGGCCTTAAATGCTATTCAGAGTTCAAATGTTTTCGGATTGATAAATACATAGTCAGAGATTGCATGCAATATTAGATGATCATCGCCTATAGGCTTATATCCCTCAGAGTTATCGGTATTTATATCGATATGGGATACGAGCACCCCAGAGCAGAGATACTATTGATATCAATCCCCAGAGCAAATGAGAAATACCATCATATTTTATATGCTATTGCTATGTTATTGATATTCAGAGTTTACAGTTCAGAGTTGATGGTATTTATGATTTCAAAGAGATGTTTTACAGAGTTATTGTTCATTGTTATATAAGAGTTCCACTTGCTGAGATTTATTCTCATTCCAGTTATTTCATGTGATGCAGATCAGAGTGGTGCCTCGGGACGTTGACTGTAGATCGGGGGTCATATGCATATACCGTTGGAAGGAGGATTTTGGCATGATCATAGGAATGATGTTTTGTTTTTGTTATGTCATTTAAATGATCATGTATTTATTTTGTAAAGATATTTAAAGAAATGTATTTTGAAACTCCTTCCGTATATTTTTAAAAGAGAAAATTTTATTTCCGCTGTGTATTTATTTTAAAAGAGGATCGGGGTGTCACATTTAGTGGTATCAGAGCGAGATTTTCTTCGGACCAATGCATATGACTTCGTCTACTTTCAACTGTCCGGGTATGTTTTCTTTGCATCTATCTATTGTTATGCATTGATTGGTGTCTTGTGAGCATTGTAGAGTAGAGGATGCCTCCTAAGCGTAAGGCGTCAGAGGGGGAGGATAGTTCGTCCTCGAGAGTTGTCGACGAGTTCGGCAAGTTACTGAAGGAGCAGGCTAAGGTTCACAGTGAGCAGATCCAGCAGTTGCTTAGACTGCAAGGAGCAGGCCAGGGCAGAGGCCAAGGTAGAGGGCAGGTTGCTCCAGCTGCAGTTGGTTCTGATGCTATCTTTTCTGCGTTTAAGAGGATGGATCCACCCGAGTTTCCAGGCAGCTCCGATCCTTTAGCTGCAGTAGAGTGGGTCAAGGCTTTGGAGGCGATTTTTGATCATCTCCACTATGAGGACAGAGATCGTATCAGTTGTGCTGTTTTTATGCTGGTTAAAGCTGCACGTTTGTGGTGGAATGCGACCAAGGTTGGCATTGATGTCTCGGCATTGAAGTGGTCTGAGTTTACTGAGCTTTTCTACGACAAGTACTTTCCTGATGCTTTGCGAGCGAGGAAGGTTACAGAGTTTCTGGAGCTTCGTCAGGGGAGCCTGAATGTGGATGAGTATATTCTCAGGTTCGAGGAGGGTTGCCTATTTGCTCCGTACATTGCTACCAGTGATAAAGATAAAGGCGCTCACTTCATTCGAGGCCTTAGAGCGGAGATCAGGCGTGATATCAATATGTCCAAGGCTGTTACTTTCAAGGAGATTGTGTCCAAGGCGTTGCTAGCAGAGCAGGACGAGAAGGATATCGCCAGGGAGAGACAGGCGAGGCACCAGGCTAGTGTTCAGAGAGGCCAGAGTTCAGGTCAGTGTGGCAGAGATCGATTCAAAGGGAAGGGCAAGGTGGATCAGAGTCCTAGGCCACCTTCAGCGCCAGTTGCTCCGTCTGATTCTGAGAGATCCTTGTGTCCTAAGTGTGGCAGACCTCATCGTGGAGAGTGTAGATTTGGCACTCGTTCTTGCTATCGTTGTGGCATGCCAGGCCACATTTCCAGAGATTGTCCTAAGGGAGCTAGCCAGGAGAAGGTGCAGGGTCGTATCTTTTCGATGACTAAGGAAGGTATTAATCGTAATTCTTCTGTAATCTCTAGTTCCATTTTAATTTCAGGCAGAGTAGGTACTACTTTGATTGATACTGGTGCTACTCATTCTTTTATGTCTGAATTGTTTTTGAGATCTTTGGGTATAGTTCCTTCTGTTATTCCCCTTCAGCTTAGTGTTGTTTTGCCTTCGGGAGATGTTTTGTGCCCGACCTCCATAGTGTATGCGTGCCCCGTTCGTTTTGTTGATCGAGAGGTCTTTGCTGATTTGATTGTGATCCCGATGGTTGCCTTTGATGTTATTCTTGGCATGGATTGGCTGTCGACCTATCGTGCTGTTATTGATTGCGTTGCTAAGACGGTGACTTTTGCAGATGATGGCCAGGGAGGAGTTCTCGCCAGCTCAGGTACTTCGCTGGTCCTTCCTTTTATTTCGTGTCTTGATGCTGAGAGGCTATTGTGTAGAGGTTGTGATGTTTTTCTGGCATCTGTTGTGGATGTTGATAGACTGATTAAGTTGAATATTGATGATATTGATGTGGTGAGGGAGTTTGCTGATGTGTTTGAGGATGATGTTCCGGGTTTGCCGCCGGATAGAGATGTAGAGTTTGTTATTGATCTTGCTCCAGGTACGGTTCCTATTTCTAAGACTCCGTATAGGATGGCTCCTACTGAGATGAAAGAGTTGAAGACGCAGTTGCAGGATCTTCTAGATAAGGGTTTTATTCGTCCGAGTTCTTCGCCTTGGGGAGCTCCGGTTCTATTTGTTAAGAAGAAGGATGGTTCTTTGCGTCTGTGTGTCGACTATAGGGAGCTTAACAAAGTGACGATCAAGAACAAGTATCCGTTGCCACGGATTGATGATTTGTTTGACCAACTCCAGGGTGCCACTGTTTTCTCGAAGATTGATCTTCGGTCTGGCTACTATCTGTAAGGACCGTGCATCGTATTATCGTAAATCCTACGTGATTATCGATAATTAATGAAATTGTCATATGATTAGGTATTTGACGTATCTTATGACAATGGAATTGAGAAATGAATATTGTATATGAATTGATGTTGTAAGAATTTGATTTGAGAAGCCGGACGCCAAAATAGTACAAAACCAATATTTTGTACAGAACATGTGGCGCCCGAGCGGTAGGAAATTACCGCCCGAGCGCCAAGGAAGAAAAGGTGAATGTTCGCGGACAGAACATACCGCGCCCGAGCGGTAATGTTTGACCGCCCGAGCGCGGTGTATTCGAAACTCGGGGACAGAATGTCTCGCGCTCGGGCGCGAGAATTCTACCGCCCGAGCGCGAGAGGCGGTGGGATAAGAATAAATTCTTCTCCTTCTTTCCTCCGTCAGATAATTTCAACAACTTCGAGAGGAAAGTTCGAGATTTCAAAATTCTTCCGTCCGATTTGACTTTGAAACGCTGTCTAAACGCGAAACAAATTATATATTTGTAATCGTCGCGTCGAAGGCTTCTGACTGAGGTAATTTTCTTCGAGTTCCAGCAGCTTTAAATATCATAGTGCTGGAATAGCATGTATTTGAAGTTGAATTTCTGATATGTAGTAGAATAACCGACAATAAACTCGTAATCGAAGTCGGAATTAAATTATGATATGATTATGATTTGATATGAATTTTTGAAGTTTCAAATGATATTTGAAACTCATATTATTGATTTTGGAGTATGTTATTGATTGAAATGAATATGTAATTGATGTAGATAAAGTGTATCTTCAAGCTACATCAATTGGAACGAAGAATTGAGGTATGTTACGACCGGGTAACATACGACAGGTATCTGTATTATATGATATATGATTGGATTGATTGGATTGGAATACGTGTCTATGTGCCTATTTGATGATTTGATGTGGCATACATGACATTGAGATTTGAGTATCGATGTATAAAATAAATATTTTGTTAACACACATCATTTTATGCATACATCGATACATGACATGCACGTTGAGCTATGATCCTTGGATACCCTGATATGATTTGATTGGATTCCGGGGTTTGTGAACACAATCGCTATGCCGGTATTATATGACCCGTAAAGCATAGACAATTGTGGCCCCATATGATTGGATATGAGATGTGGGATTGACGACGCTTCGTCGACGTTGTCATATGTATATTCCCATATCGGCCGGTGTGCCAGCTCGAGCATTGATTTGATTTGATAGCGATTCGATTGATTCTGACATGTGCTCAGTGGATGGGCATTTGACCCTATACCTCCACGACATACATGCATTGCATACCATATATCATTGTTTAGATACTTGTGGTATATATTGTGGTTGTTCCATACGGAGCTTTGCTCACCCCCAAGGGGGGCTGTTGTTGTCTTTGTGTGTGGACAATGGCAGGTACTCCAGGACATCCGGAGACCGGAGAGGGTACTTCTGGAGGGAGCCACTGTTGAGTTGAGGTTTTTATATGTTGTTCCCAGTATGTATGTATATGTATCTGTTAGAGTAGGTGCCCGTCGAGCCAAGTGTTGGCCGAGTGTTCACAATGAAACTCTATGTATAAGCAATCTTTATTTTAATAATATTTGAAATTAATATTTTGGCAAATCTTTATCTGTATACCCATGCTAGCTGCATAGATAAAGCCCTTGAATATACAAATAGTAGAAAGAATATGAGATTCTCATATGATGAGTATCATGAAACTCATATTTGTAATACTGTATATTCTAAACGGTTCCTAGTCGATTCAGCCGCCACTAAGAAGGATATAGGCCGCTAGAGTTCGAGACTAGTATCTGCGATGTGAGTACCATGTTTCATTGGTAGGGGACATTGTGATGTCCGAACATGCAGATAGGTGCACCTTGTAGAGTGCACTGAACAACCCTCCATAAAAGGACTTTCCAAGTGGTTCTCACTTATCGAGTGGAAATGTCCTAATTTATGGTTGTACAGAATTAGTCCTTATGACCCGGGACAACATTGAGACTCTATGTGCTAGAATTACACTTTGACTTGTTTACCGACTCTTATGGGGTCATCAGGTGGCAAGGTTGGGTGTTCTGTCGAAACACATAGGAGTCGATGCATTGTAGTCGGGGATTCACCGCTTACCTTCGGGTATGGATATCCTATGTGTTATCATGTGTATGTAGATCGAAATCTCTGGCCAGAGTATGGTTGTAATTATGAAAGGTGTTTCATAGATTACACCATCGATGCAACTACGACATGACACATAGTATCGATTCATTGACAACTCTCGATAAACCAATGGTTGTCGAATCGATCGGGATATATGAGTTGAAGGGACCGTACTGTGCGCTAACCATAATTGAATGGTTCTTGCAGGCACTATCATGTGATACCTAGGGAATCACGTAAGCGATGCTGCTAGGCGTTTAACGTGATTGGTTGGGTACTATCAGACTTGAGTTCTGACGTTCTTATTATCAAGGTGTTGATAAGTAAGAATGGAGCAATTAGGGTATGCTCGAATAAGGACATGTTTAGTCCGAATCACATGGAGATGTGAACCCACGGCTAGTTGTATCAATGAACCATTGAGGGCCACACAAGTACTAGCTTTGTAAATCCCGATGAGAAGTAAAATAGTTCAATGTGTTGAACGGCTTATAAAGGAGTTTATAAGCGTAAGTAAAATTAGAAGTTTGACTTCTATAAAGGAGAAAATGGTTCAATGTGTTGAACGGCTTATAAATGTGTTTATAAGCGTAAAGAAAAATAGAAGTATGACTTCTATGAGAGAAATATAAATTTTAATTTATGAAAGTGTTCCTAGATTAAAATTTGGCCAAGTAAATAATGTAGTTGAAAATTGTGATTTTCATAAACATTATTGGGGACTAAATTAAATTAATTCAAGTGTTGAATTAATTAAACACTAGTAGACCTAGTAGAGTCTAAATAATTAAAATTAATTCAAGTGTTGAATTAATTAAATAATATTGAGTCTTGTAGAGCTCAATTAAAATAATTATTTAACTAGTGGGACTTGAATAAATTCAAGTAGTATTTAATTAATCTCAAATATGTTTGAGATAATTAAAATTTAGTCCATGGTTTTTAATGTGTTAAAAACCATATAATATATGTGAGACATGCTAGGGTTTGCATGCTTGGGAGGTGAAGAGTCTTGAATACTTTTGATTAAAAAATTGCAAAGGCATACAACTTTTGTATCTAACTTTTTGCAACCCCAAGAGAACTCTTCCCTCCTCCATTCCACTAAACTTGGCCGAAAATTCTCCTCCCAATTTCTCTCCATTTTTCTCTTCTTGTGTGTTCTTCAATTTGTTGAGGAACACTACACTTCTCTTTGAAAAATCCTCACATTTTTCTAGTGCAAATTGTGAGGGGATCTACCTAGTTGGTGGTGGGCCTAATTTGAAGGAAAGCTTCAAGGATTTGGAGGAGAGCTTGTAGATTCATCTTCCATTCAAGAGCTTTGTTGCTAGTCAACAAAGTTGGAGCCACAATCAACTTTTAAAGTTGATAGGTAAAATTTTCTCAACACCCTATGCTTGAAAGTTGAGATTTTTGTATATGTTTGCACAACTAGTACATGGTGTTCATTTTTGATAAATATTCTTGAAAAATTTCGGTTTTCATGATTAATAAAATATTTTGTGCTTCCGTTGCGATTTTGAACACCGTATATCGATCCCTTTCAAGTGGTATCAAGAGCTAAGGTTACTAGTTTTTGTGCAACATATACAAGATATTATATTGAGGGCGATTTCTAACCGTTTGAGATGAAAATTTGCAACAAAACCGAGGCCTTCTTGTGGGGAATTTCGGGCAGCATGTTGCTGCCCGTTTCGGGCAGCTCGGGCTGCCCGAGGGCTGCCCATTTCGGGCAGCAAGGGCAGCCCGAGGGGCTGCCCGAACAGCCCCTAAAGTTTAACAAAAAAAAAATTTTTTTTGCATGTTGGCCGGAATCCGGCGACGGAACTCCGGCGACGGCGATGACGACTAGGGTTTCCAAAAGTGTTTTGGAATATCAAAGTGTCATGGGCCTTGAGTTGTTGGGCCATTAGATGGTCAACATATTTGTGAATTTTAAATGGGCCAAAATGTTTTTGGTGAAAAATAAGTTTTTGGGTCCTTAAGTTTAAAATTACAAAAGTTGCAAATTTTTCTCATAAAATAAATAATTGAAGTTGGACTTTAATTATTTATAGTAAATTGTGATTTATAAGAAATTCGGTTATAAATAAATTAATTGGAAAGTAGACAAAGGTGTTTGTATACTTTGTTAATTTAGTTTATAATCGTGGCGGTTAGTGATTGGTTCAAGATATATAATATTGGATCAATTAATTATTGTGATAATTAATTGATGGTGTATGATATGTGATATTATGCATGAAGGATGATCAAAAGCCCAAGCCCAATTTGCTAGGTGTATGCTAGGATATTTGTGTTGTATGATTGTAATAATTATAAATTTAAAGTGGGCTTGGTTTATGGCCCGTTCCCACCCCATGAGATGTATCCCTATGTGCCATGGATATTTATTTGTAAATATTAGAATAGGGGAAGATCAAGATTGGAAGATGGTGGCCTTGGTGATTATGAAGATCGAAGACATGTAATATTGGATGCTAATGTAATAGTATAGTTGCATTGCATCCCGTGCATTTACCCTAGGATTGGACCTAGGCCCGTGTTTGGCTCACACGGGCCATTAGTACTTGGGGCGATTGATCATCCTTGTATTGTTTTCTATTTATAATATATGCATGATATGTTATAAATAATGAGTATGTGCGTTATTATTATTATAATAACAAAGTTGCATGAATCCGGCAAACATACGATCAAACATGGCGACCTTTTAAAATAAAATTAATGATGAGACCTTTCAAAATTAAAAACCCTCATTTTGAATAAGATTCAAAATTAATATCAAGCCCGAAAAGGGGAATTATAAATTTGTTTATAATTTCCTTGTCTTCCATCGACAATGGGTGCATGATGAACGCTACCCGTACTCGGGGCTCGGCTCATATTATTGGGGGGCCCTGGGTGCCGGAAAGCTGTGACATCCATTGACATGGTGATGTGAACTACGTGGAACTCCCATGATTTCGGCTCATATTATTGAGGGAACTCATGGCGACCGTCCATTAAGGTTCAACATCGATGGGTAAGGCTTGACACGTGAAGATGAACGACGTCATATTATTGGGTCCTAATCAAACGTGAGACAAAAGTTTACGTAGAGGGTTGCATTGTGATGCAATTGGAAACTACCTTTTAGGAATTGTGATTGGCTGATATTATTCGGGATCACAATTCGTTAATTGGACCTTACGTACCTACTGAGGAAAGGAGTTTCCCGTTTTCACTAGAGGGTAGTGAAAGATGTCAAAACAGTGGGAGCAAATATTTATGAAGTAAAAGTCCAAACTTCATATCTTACTAAATATTTAAAATAGTCATCAACATTTATCTGTTTTACTTTTCAGTACAAATTTTGACAATGTCTTCGATTCGCAATCCGATATCTGCAATACTCGACAAACACATGTTAACCGGACCTAATTACCTCACTTGGCTAAGAAACCTAAAAATCGTCTTGAATTCGGAAAGGGTAACATATACACTAACTCAGTCGCCCCCTGTTGAGGCTCCGACTGACTGCAATCCTGAGGAATTGCAGGCTTACAAGGAATGGTGTGACCATGACTTGATAGCCAGGTGTTATATGCTGACTTCTATGAACGATGAGCTTCAGAGGCGTTTTGAGGGTGCAAAGAGTGCTGCTGACATTCATTTGCATCTCAAAGAGCTCTTTGGTGAGCAAACACGACCTCTAAGGCATGCTACCGTCAAGGAGCTGATCACTTTGCGCATGCGAGATGGGGCCTCGGTCCATGAGCATGGCTTAAAGGTGATCGGGCTCGTGGACAAGCTCGTTGGCATGGATTTGATCTTGCCTTCGGAGTTGACCACGGACGTGTTGCTGTTATCGCTGCCTAGCTCATTTGATCCTTTTGTGGTGAACTTCAACATGAACAAGATGGAACCGACCCTTGAGGAGTTGGTAAACATGCTTGTTACCTTTGAGTCCACTATCAAGAAAGAGAAGTCGGTTCTTTATGTGGGTTCTTCATCTGGTACGAAGATTGATCCACATGGGAATGGAAAGAAGCGTTCTTTCCAACGTCCCGAGAAGAACGAGCCCTTGTTGAGGCAATCTCCGAATCCCGTTGTGGCAGCCAGACCAGTTAAGGCTGACAAGACTGGTGATGTTTGTCATCACTGCAAGAAGCCTGGACATTGGAGGCGAAATTGCAAAGAATATCTTGCCCAGAAGTGTTCTGGAAACGGTATGTTCTAAATTTAAGTAAACATTTTAATTAACTCTACTTCTTGGGTATTAGATACCGGTTGTGACTCACATCTCTGTAATGGGTTACAGGTGATGGGAAGAAGTAGGAAGCTTAAGGAAGGTGTGACCTTCTTGAGGATGGGCAATGGAGCAAGAGTTGCTGCCAAGACCTTAAGAGATGTTTACTTATTGTTGAACAATAGTTTTAAGTTAATTAAGAGATGTTTGTTTGTACCTTTTTGATGAAAAAACATTATTTCCATTTCTATTGTGATAAAGATGGATATTCTTGTTTATTTAGCAAAGGTGTTTGCAACATTTACAAGAATGAATGTTTAATTGGTACTTGAGAACTTGAAAACGATCTCTATAACTTAAAATTAAAAGATATTCCATTAAATGTCCATTCAAAGGCAGACACCATATGAGATATGGATGGGTAAGCCTCCCAAATATTCTTATCTTAGAATATGGGGAGCCCTGCTTATGTGAAGCAGGTAGTGGGAGATAAATTGGATTGTTGATCCATTTTATGTTACTTTGTGGGATATCCAAGGAATTAAGTTGGATATCATTTCTATCATCCCCAAGAAACAAAAGTGTTTGTTTCTAGGAATGCAACCTTTTTGGGAAAAGGATTTTCTATTGGATAGAAAAAGGGAGATGATAGAACTCGAAGATGTTCGAGAGACACCCACAGTTATAGAACCCACACCCAAAGAGCCAAGAGAGGAGATACAAGCTCCTAGAAGATACGAGAAAGTCTCGAGACCACCTATGAGGTATGGTCAGCTTCTTGAAGAAGGCCATGATGAGCCTAACCATGGATGTGATCCATGGACCTTCAAGGAAGCGTTATCTGATGCCGATTCATCCAAGTGGCTTGAAGCAATGGAATCTGAGATGAATTCCATGCATTCGAACCAAGTGTAGGATCTTGTGGATCCACCTGTGGGAACTGTTCCCACAGGGACTTGGGGAGGATGGGAAGGTGTTGACCTTCAAGGCGCGATTGGTGGCAAAAGGATGTACTCAAAGACAAGGAGTTGACTTTGAGGAAACCTTTTCCCAATCGCAATGTTCAAGTCCATAAGGATTTTATTAGCCATAGCTGCATAGTATGACTATGAGATATGGCAGATGGATGTCAAGACAAACTTTCTTAAATGGGGATTTTAAGAAAGTTATTTACATGTCTAAACCTGAAGGGTTTACATCTATCGGAAGTGAGCATATGGTATGCAAACTTCAGAGATCTATTTATGATCTAAAGCAGGCATCTAGGAGTTGGAACCTCAGATTCGAAAGTACAATCAAATAGTTTGATTTACTGTGAATCATGAGGGACCCTATGTGTATAAGAAGGTCAGTGGGAGTGTTGTGACATTCCTGGTGCTTTATGTTGATGACATTCTAATCTTTGGGAATGCTGTAGGAATGTTGCAATCAACAAAGATATGGTTAGCGAGTAAGTTCTCGATGAAGGACTTGGGTGAAGCATCTTTTGTATTGGGATACAGATCTATTGAGATAGATCGAAAAGATGACTTGGTCTCACCCAGTCCACATACATGATACCATCGTGAAGCGGTTCTCGATGGATGCGTCCTTGAGAGGACATCTACCAATGTGTCATGGCGTGTCCCTATCCAAGTCTGTCTCCTGAGACTGATGCAGAGATAGTGACGATGACACGCATTCCGTATGCTTCGGCAATTGGTAATATCATGTATGGGATGATATCTACACGTCCTGACGTGGCGTTTTCACTATGTGTAGTGAAAAGATATCAATCGAACCCCGGTCTTCCACAACTAGAAAGCTGTGAAAGACATCCTCAAGTTGTTGAGAAGGACCAATAAGTTGTTCTTGGTCTATGGGGGTAGAGAACTGAAATTGGAAGGCTATACCGACTCTAGCTTCCAAAGCGATATCGATAACTCGAAGTCAACCTCTAGGTTTGTATTCATGCTCAAAGGTGCTGCTGTCTCTTGGAAGAGTTCCAAGCAAGACAATATTACGGATTCCAGCACAGAGGCCGAATACATTGCTGCATCAGATGCAGCAAGGGAGGCTGTTTGGATAAGGAATTTCGTCTAAGAGTTGGACGTCATTCCTAATGGAGTTGCTCCTATCCCGGTGTTGTGTGACAACACGGGAGCTATAGCTCAAGCAAAGGAGCCAAGGTCTCATCAGAATCCAAACTCGTATTGAGAAAGTACCACATCCTCGGAGAGATTGTGGAAAGAAGAGTAGTGTCTATTGACAAAGTCGGCTCCGCAGATTATGTTGTTGATCCACTAGCTAAGCCTTTACCTGGACCATTATTCGACAAGCATCGCGAATCAATGGGTTTTATGCATATGGGTAGTTGGCTCTAGTGCAAGTGGGAGATTGTTAGAGTAGGTGCCCGTCGAGCCAAGTGTTGGCCGAGTGTTCACAATGAAACTCTATGTATAAGCAATCTTTATTTTAATAATATTTGAAATTATTATTTTGGCAAATCTTTATCTGTATACCCATGCTAGCTGCATAGATAAAGCCCTTGAATATACAAATAGTAGAAAGAATATGAGATTCTCATATGATGAGTATCATGAAACTCATATTTGTAATACTGTATATTCTAAACGGTTCCTAGTCGATTCAGCCGCCACTAAGAAGGATATAGGCCGCTAGAGTTCGAGACTAGTATCTGCGATGTGAGTACCATGTTTCATTGGTAGGGGACATTGTGATGTCCGAACATGCAGATAGGTGCACCTTGTAGAGTGCACTGAACAACCCTCCATAAAAGGACTTTCCAAGTGGTTCTCACTTATCGAGTGGAAATGTCCTAGTTTATGGTTGTACAGAATTAGTCCTTATGACCCGGGACAACATTGAGACTCTATGTGCTAGAATTACACTTTGACTTGTTTACCGACTCTTATGGGGTCATCAGGTGGCAAGGTTGGGTGTTCTGTCGAAACACATAGGAGTCGATGCATTGTAGTCGGGGATTCACCGCTTACCTTCGGGTATGGATATCCTATGTGTTATCATGTGTATGTAGATCGAAATCTCTGGCCAGAGTATGGTTGTAATTATGAGAGGTGTTTCATAGATTACACCATCGATGCAACTACGACATGACACATAGTATCGATTCATTGACAACTCTCGATAAACCAATGGTTGTCGAATCGATCGGGATATATGAGTTGAAGGGACCGTACTGTGCGCTAACCATAATTGAATGGTTCTTGCAGGCACTATCATGTGATACCTAGGGAATCACGTAAGCGATGCTGCTAGGCGTTTAACGTGATTGGTTGGGTACTATCAGACTTGAGTTCTGACGTTCTTATTATCAAGGTGTTGATAAGTAAGAATGGAGCAATTAGGGTATGCTCGAATAAGGACATGTTTAGTCCGAATCACATGGAGATGTGAACCCACGGCTAGTTGTATCAATGAACCATTGAGGGCCACACAAGTACTAGCTTTGTAAATCCCGATGAGAAGTAAAATAGTTCAATGTGTTGAACGGCTTATAAAGGAGTTTATAAGCGTAAGTAAAATTAGAAGTTTGACTTCTATAAAGGAGAAAATGGTTCAATGTGTTGAACGACTTATAAATGTGTTTATAAGCGTAAAGAAAAATAGAAGTATGACTTCTATGAGAGAAATATAAATTTTAATTTATGAAAGTGTTCCTAGATTAAAATTTGGCCAAGTAAATAATGTAGTTGAAAATTGTGATTTTCATAAACATTATTGGGGACTAAATTAAATTAATTCAAGTGTTGAATTAATTAAACACTAGTAGACCTAGTAGAGTCTAAATAATTAAAATTAATTCAAGTGTTGAATTAATTAAATAATATTGAGTCTTGTAGAGCTCAATTAAAATAATTATTTAACTAGTGGGACTTGAATAAATTCAAGTAGTATTTAATTAATCTCAAATATGTTTGAGATAATTAAAATTTAGTCCATGGTTTTTAATGTGTTAAAAACCATATAATATATGTGAGACATGCTAGGGTTTGCATGCTTGGGAGGTGAAGATTCTTGAATACTTTTGATTAAAAAATTGCAAAGGCATACAACTTTTGTATCTAACTTTTTGCAACCCCAAGAGAACTCTTCCCTCCTCCATTCCACTAAACTTGGCCGAAAATTCTCCTCCCAATTTCTCTCCATTTTTCTCTTCTTGTGTGTTCTTCAATTTGTTGAGGAACACTACACTTCTCTTTGAAAAATCCTCACATTTTTCTAGTGCAAATTGTGAGGGGATCTACCTAGTTGGTGGTGGGCCTAATTTGAAGGAAAGCTTCAAGGATTTGGAGGAGAGCTTGTAGATTCATCTTCCATTCAAGAGCTTTGTTGCTAGTCAACAAAGTTGGAGCCACAATCAACTTTTAAAGTTGATAGGTAAAATTTTCTCAACACCCTATGCTTGAAAGTTGAGATTTTTGTATATGTTTGCACAACTAGTACATGGTGTTCATTTTTGATAAATATTCTTGAAAAATTTCGGTTTTCATGATTAATAAAATATTTTGTGCTTCCGTTGCGATTTTGAACACCGTATATCGATCCCTTCCAGTATCTATATACCGGGGCATGTCCCGAGAATATGAGTTGTTTGTATGTGATTGGTTTTGATTATGTGTGGGCGTGTTTTATGATTTGAATTTAGATACTATTTTTAGTATTTAAATATCAGAAGAGATATTTTGGGCTCATTGTAAAGAAATTTTAAACCCGTTTTCCGCTGTGATTAATTAAACCCTAATCAGATTGCATTGTAATAACGATTAGGAGTTAAGGGCCTCACACAGAGTGGTATCAGAGCATAGCTGGGAATGCTCTATTGAGTCTTGTGTACACTTGAATAGGCACAAATGAATTGTGCGTATGTGGTTGATTTATTTGTATTACTTGCTCTTACTTGATTTGATTTGAGTAAGTATATGATGAGATTGATGATATGAAATGATGAGATTATGAGATTAATATGGATCTGTGATATTCATCATTGATTTGTAGATGGATCACACAGATGAAGTTGCGAGTAGTAATACTGAGAGGATGGTTGGACAATTTGAAGGATTGTCCATGGATGTGGTGATGGCTCGATTCCAAGATTTGAAACCACCGAAGTTCTTTGACACCGAGAGTGCTGAAAGAGCTGAGTCCTGGCTGAAGGATATCGAGCACTTGTTTAATATTGTTGAGTATTCCAAGGCTCGGAGACTGAAAATTGCTTTGTATCAGCTGAAAGACCGAGCTAAATCTTGGTGGGAAGCCGCTGAGATTGGATTGAAAGAGGCTGGGACTGAAGTCACATGGGATGTCTTCAAGGCCCAGTTTCTGGAGCAGTATTCTCCTCCATCTTATTATACTGCTCAGGAGAATGAATTTAATAATCTGCAGCAGGGAACGATGACTGTTGCAGAGTATGCTTCTAAATTTTCTACTCTGTTGAAGTATGCACCTCACGTAGCTGGAAATGCGAGGGCAAAATATAACAGGTTTGTAAATGGTTTACATCCTGTTTTATATACATATGTTGTTTCTGGACTGCCTACCAGCTACGCAGAGGCAGTTGAACGAGCCAAGGCAGCCGAAGCTGGACTTAGGAGAGGAGGTCCACAGTATACTCCTCCACCTCCGGTGTCAGCTCAGCAGCCTACTTTGAGGCCGAGAGGTAAGAAGTTCAAGAAGACTGGTTCTGTTTCTTCGTCTTCTTCGAGTTCTAGTGGATCACAGAGAGGGAGTCCTGTGATTGCTCCCTATTGTAGTCATTGTGGAGACAAACATACTATCGAGCAGTGTCGAGGTATGTCTGGTACTTGTTATCAATGTGGGCAGGAAGGCCATTTCTCACGAGTATGTCCGAACAGGGGTACGACTTCTGCTCAACCCCAGCCAGGATTTAGAGGTGGCCCTAGTATGATGAGACCTGCTGTTCCTGTTCCATCTTTTCAGCAGTCGAATGTCCCACGATATCGAGGACCGGGTGGTCAGATTGCCCAAGTTCCTCCTCAAGTGAGAGTGTATGCCATGACTGAGGATCAGGCGAGAGAAGCTCCTGGTGGTGTGATTGCAGGTATTTGCACGCTTTGCGATTATCCTGCACGTGTTTTATTTGATACAGGAGCATCTCATTCATTCATATCTCATGCATTTGTTGCATCTCACGATATTGAATGTACCCCGTTGTATGGTACTTTGTCGATAGCCACGCCAGCAGGGAAGATTATTTTGTCTGAGAAAATTGTGCATAATTGTGTATTGATATATGAGGATAATGTGATATTTCTGAATTTGATTGTCCTCCCTATGCACGACTTCGATTGTATTGTTGGCATGGATATCTTGATGACAAATCGAGCTACCGTTGATTGTTGTCACGGAGTGGTTCGATTTCGACCTATTGATGGACCCAAGTGGAATTTTTATGGCAAGGGTTCCCAAGCCAAAATTCCATTGGTATCTTCCTTGGAGATGTCTCGGTTGTTGAATAGCGGAGATGAGGGTTATCTTATCTACGCTATTGATATTTCGAAGAAGGAGTCTTCTTTATCTGAGATTCCTGTTGCGAAAGAGTTTCCGGATTATTTCCCGATGAGATTCCTGATTTTCCTCCTCATCGAGAAGTTGAGTTTAGTATTGATCTTGTGCCGGGGACTGCGCCTATATCTAAAGCTCCCTATCGCATGGCACCACTGGAACTGAAAGAATTGAAAGAACAATTACAGGATCTTCTCGATAAGGGATATATTCGACCGAGTGTATCACCTTGGGGAGCTCCAGTTTTATTTGTTCGAAAGAAAGATGGTACGATGCGAATGTGTATCGACTATAGACAGCTGAATCGGGTTACTGTGAAGAACAAGTACCCACTTCCTCGTATTGATGATTTGTTTGATCAGCTTCAAGGTACTTCTGTTTACTCGAAGATTGATCTTCGTTCTGGGTATCATCAAGTACGAGTTCGAGACGAAGATGTACCCAAGACTGCTTTTCGTACGAGGTATGGCCATTATGAATTCTTGGTTATGCCTTTTGGTCTTACGAATGCTCCTGCTATCTTCATGGACTTAATGAATCGTGTCTTCCGAGATTATCTGGACCGATTCGTTATTGTGTTTATCGATGATATTCTTGTGTATTCGAAATCGAAAAAGGAGCATGCTGAACATCTGAGACTGGTACTTCAGACTCTTCGTACTAGTCATTTGTATGCCAAATTTTCCAAATGTGAATTCTGGATGGACAAGGTGGTATTTTTGGGCCATGTCATTTCGAGACATGGTATATCTGTTGATCCTTCAAAGGTCGAAGCTGTATTGAATTGGCCAAGACCTACGAATGTTCCTGAGCTCCGAAGCTTCATGGGTTTAGCTGGTTATTATCGTCGTTTTATCGAAGGATTTTCGAAGATAGCTAAACCTATCACTCAACTGACACAGAAGAATCAGCGATTCATTTGGTCAGATGAATGTGAAGCTAGTTTTCTTGAATTGAAGACGAGATTAACCACAGCACCTGTGCTTACTATTCCCTCAGGTACCGGAGGATTTGTGGTTTGTACAGATGCGTCTGGTAAAGGGTTGGGCTGTGTTCTGATGCAACATGGCAAAGTGGTTGCTTATGCATCTCGTCAATTGAAATCTCATGAAACTCGTTATCCTGTTCATGATCTCGAATTGGCCGCCATTGTGTTTGCTTTGAAGATTTGGCGCCATTATTTGTACGGAGAAAAGTTTGTTATCTATTCGGACCATAAAAGTCTGAAATATCTCTTTTCTCAATCTGATTTGAATATGAGGCAACGCAGGTGGATGGATCTCCTGAAAGATTTTGATTGTGAGATTCAATATCACCCTGGATCGGTGAATGTTACTGCGGATGCCCTGAGCCGTAAAGTTTATGATTCTGTTCTAGCTTCTGTTAGTGTCGCCAAGGTACATGAGGATATATGTACTTCTGGTTGGACTTTTCACTCGAATTGGAATTCTGTCACTGTCTCAGCATTGCAAATTGAGCCAAATTTGATATCGAAGATTCGAAAGGCCCAACGAAGCGATGCTCAGATCCAAAAGTCGAAAGAACTGGTATCTGCTGGACATCAGTCTGGATTTCAGATTTCTTCTGATGGTTCTTTACGACTTAACGGTCGGCTGGTAGTTCCTAATGATTCTGATTTGGAATCTGCCCTTCTTCGTGAAGCACATTGTAGCAAATACAGTATTCAACCGGGAGGCCGGAAGATGTATTTGACATTGAGACCTCAATTCTGGTGGAGACGTATGAAGAAGGACATTGCTGAATTTATTTCGAAATGTCTTGTCTGCCAGCAAGTGAAAGCCGAGAGAATGAAACCTGGAGGTTTACTCCATAGTCTTGAAATCCCGAAATGGAATTGGGAGCATATTGCTATGGATTTTGTGACTCATTTAGCTCGTTCGCCCAAGGGCTGTGATGCTATTTGGGTTATTATTGATCGGCTTTCGAAATCTGCACATTTTATTCCGTATGAGCGGACTTATCCTTATAAGAGAATGACCCGTTTATACATTGAGAATGTTGTGAGACTGCACGGGGTGTCAGTCTCAATTGTATCTGATCGTGATCCCAGGTTTGCTTCTAAATTCTGGGGTAGTTTTCAGGAAGCGATGGGTACGCGTTTGGCTATGAGTACTGCTTATCATCCTCAAACTGATGGTCAGACTAAGCGTACGATTCAGACTTTAGAGGATATGTTACGTGCGATTGTGATGGATTTCAGAATGGGATGGCAAGATGCCTTACCATTGGTTGAATTTTCTTATAATAATAGCTTTCAGACGAGTATCGGTATGGCACCGTTTGAAGCTTTATATGGGAGACGATGTAGATCACCGTTATTCTGGGATGAGATTGGTGAGAGACAGTTGACTGGACCTGAAATGATACAGGAAATGAACGATAAGGTTCAGTTAATTCGGCAGCGGATGAAAGCTGCTCAGGATCGTCAAACGAGTTATGCGAATAAACGAAGACGACCCTTGGAATTCCAGAAAGGTGACAGAGTGTTTTTGAAAATATCTCCCTTTAGAGGCACTGTTCGATTCGGCATGCGAGGGAAGTTATCTCCTCGTTATGTTGGTCCATACGAGATTCTGGATCGAGTTGGTGATCTTGCGTATCGATTGGCATTGCCACCAGCTCTATCTGCTATTCACGATGTGTTTCATGTTTCTATGTTGAGGAAATATGAACCTGATCCATCGCATGTGCTTGCACCTGATGAGGTTGAACTTGATCCTTCTCTTTCCTATGTTGAGCAACCTGTTCGCATTATGGATCGAAAGGAAAAGATATTGCGTAATAAATCGATTCCTCTGGTACGAGTGCAATGGACACGACATGGAGTTGAAGAATCAACATGGGAATTGGAGAGCAAGATGCGAGATTCGTATCCGCATTTGTTTGATTCTACGACATCTATTCCATTGTATTCGATGTATTCTGATCCTTATTCTGATTTTAGTTTTGATATGTACTATAACTGGTGACATATATATGTTTACCAATGTTATGTATATAATGATGTTTGAGATTTCGGGGACGAAATCTTTTAAGAGGGGGAGAAATGTAAGGACCGTGCATCGTATTATCGTAAATCCTACGTGATTATCGATATTTAATGAAATTGTCATATGATTAGGTATTTGACGTATCTTATGACAATGGAATTGAGAAATGAATATTGTATATGAATTGATGTTGTAAGAATTTGATTTGAGAAGCCGGACGCCAAAATAGTACAAAACCAATATTTTGTACAGAACATGTGGCGCCCGAGCGGTAGGAAATTACCGCCCGAGCGCCAAGGAAGAAAAGGTGAATGTTCTCGGACAGAACATACCGCGCCCGGGCGGTAATGTTTGACCGCCCGAGCGCGGTGTATTCGAAACTCGGGGACAGAATGTCTCGCGCTCGGGCGCGAGAATTTTACCGCCCGAGCGCGAGAGGCGGTGGGATAAGAATAAATTCTTCTCCTTCTTTCCTCCGTCAGATAATTTCAACAACTTCGAGAGGAAAGTTCGAGATTTCAAAATTCTTCCGTCCGATTTGACTTTGAAACGCTGTCTAAACGCGAAACAAATTATATATTTGTAATCGTCGCGTCGAAGGCTTCTGACTGAGGTAATTTTCTTCGAGTTCCAGCAGCTTTAAATATCATAGTGCTGGAATAGCATGTATTTGAAGTTGAATTTCTGATATGTAGTAGAATAACCGACAATAAACTCGTAATCGAAGTCGGAATTAAATTATGATATGATTATGATTTGATATGAATTTTTGAAGTTTCAAATGATATTTGAAACTCATATTATTGATTTTGGAGTATGTTATTGATTGAAATGAATATGTAATTGATGTAGATAAAGTGTATCTTCAAGCTACATCAATTGGAACGAAGAATTGAGGTATGTTACGACCGGGTAACATACGACAGGTATCTGTATTATATGATATATGATTGGATTGATTGGATTGGAATACGTGTCTATGTGCCTATTTGATGATTTGATGTGGCATACATGACATTGAGATTTGAGTATCGATGTATAAAATAAATATTTTGTTAACACACATCATTTTATGCATACATCGATACATGACATGCACGTTGAGCTATGATCCTTAGATACCCTGATATGATTTGATTGGATTCCGGGGTTTGTGAACACAATCGCTATGCCGGTATTATATGACCCATAAAGCATAGACAATTGTGGCCCCATATGATTGGATATGAGATGTGGGATTGACGACGCTTCGTCGACGTTGTCATATGTATATTCCCATATCGGCCGGTGTGCCAGCTCGAGCATTGATTTGATTTGATAGCGATTCGATTGATTCTGACATGTGCTCAGTGGATGGGCATTTGACCCTATACCTCCACGACATACATGCATTGCATACCATATATCATTGTTTAGATACTTGTGGTATATATTGTGGTTGTTCCATACGGAGCTTTGCTCACCCCCAAGGGGGGCTGTTGTTGTCTTTGTGTGTGGACAATGGCAGGTACTCCAGGACATCCGGAGACCGGAGAGGGTACTTCTGGAGGGAGCCACTGTTGAGTTGAGGTTTTTATATGTTGTTCCCAGTATGTATGTATATGTATCTATATACCGGGGCATGTCCCGAGAATATGAGTTGTTTGTATGTGATTGGTTTTGATTATGTGTGGGCGTGTTTTATGATTTGAATTTAGATACTATTTTTAGTATTTAAATATCAGAAGAGATATTTTGGGCTCATTGTAAAGAAATTTTAAACCCGTTTTCCGCTGTGATTAATTAAACTCTAATCAGATTGCATTGTAATATCGATTAGGAGTTAAGGGCCCCACACTATCAGTTGAAGGTTAGGGAGTCCGATATCCCTAAGACGGCATTCCGGACCAGGTATGGTCACTATGAGTTTCTCGTGATGTCTTTTGGTTTGACCAATGCCCCTTCTGTCTTCATGGACCTGATGAACCGTGTGTTCAAGTCGTATTTGGATAGCTTTGTCATTGTCTTCATCGATGATATCTTGATCTATTCTAAGACCAGAGAGCTTCATTCAGAGCATCTCAGAGTTGTGCTCCAGTTGTTGAGAGAGCGGAGGTTGTTTGCCAAGTTGAAGAAGTGTGAGTTTTGGTTGGATCAGATTTCTTTTCTAGGCCATGTCGTTTCGAGGGATGGCATTGCTGTTGATCCGATGAAGATAGAGGCGATTCAGAAGTGGCCTATTCCTACGACTGTTTCTGAGGTACGCAGTTTCCTTGGTTTGGCGGGTTTTTATCGTCGTTTTATTTCAGACTTTTCCAAGATTTCCCTACCATTGTCCAATTTGACAAGGAAGACTGTGAAGTTCGAGTGGTCTATAGATTGCCAGAGCGCATTTCAGGAGTTGAAGGATAGATTGACGTCAGCTCCTATTCTCGCATTGCCCAGTGGTTCAGAGGATTTTGTGGTCTATACCGATGCGTCGAAGAAGGGTCTCGGGGCAGTGTTGATGCAGAGAGGTAAGGTCATTGCCTATGCTTCTCGCCAGTTGAAGGATTATGAGAAGAATTATCCGACGCATGATTTAGAGTTGGCAGCTGTGGTTTTCGCCCTGAAGATTTGGAGACACTACTTGTATGGCGAAAAGTGTGAGATTTTCACAGACCACAAGAGTTTGAAGTATCTGTTTTCTCAGAGAGAGCTCAATATGCGGCAGAGGAGGTGGTTAGAGCTGGTCAAAGATTATGTGACTATCAGTTATCACCCAGGGAAGGCGAATGTTGTGGCTGATGCTTTGAGTCGTAAGTCGAGTGCTTCATTGAGTTCTTTGATTCAGAGACCGTTGCTGATGGATTTGCAGAGAGAGGAGATTGATCTGGTGATTCCAGGCACCATTGTTCGTCTTTCAGCGTTGGTTATTCGATCTTCATTGACGGACAGGATTCGTAGAGAGCAGTCGACTGATGTTCAGTTGACAGAGTTGAGAGATAGAGCAGAGATTAGAGGTAATTCAGAGTTTGCCTTGAATGGTGATGGTTTGGTGACTTTCAGAGGTCGTATTTGTGTTCCTGTTGGCGATGATATTCGTAGAGATATTCTGACAGAGGCTCATACCGCGCCGTATTCGATTCATCCAGGCAGTACGAAGATGTATCAGGATCTTCGTCGACTCTACTGGTGGCCAGGTATGAAGAAGGATGTTGCCGTGTTCATTTCTCAGTGCCTTACTTGTCAGCAGGTGAAGATTGAGCACCAGAGACCTGCTGGGACATTGTTGTCATTGCCGATTCCTCAGTGGAAGTGGGAGCATATTACGATGGATTTCGTGACTGGTCTTCCTAGAGTGCATAGAGGTTTCAATTCTATTTGGGTTATCGTTGATCGATTGACTAAGTCAGCGCACTTTCTTCCAGTCAAGACGACGTATTCGATGAACCAGTATGCCAAGGACTACATAGCAGAGATTGTCAGACTTCATGGTGTTCCTGTGTCGATCGTGTCTGATCGTGACCCTAGATTTACTTCAGAGTTTTGGAAGAGTTTGCACAGAGCTATGGGTTCGCGGTTAGCGTTCAGTACAGCCTATCATCCTCAGAGCGATGGTCAGTCAGAGAGAGTCATTCAGATTCTTGAGGATATGCTCAGAGCTTGTACTATAGACTTTCCAGGTAGCTGGGATTCTTTGTTGCCTTTGGTTGAGTTCACTTATAATAATAGCTACCAGGCGACGATTGGCATGGCACCGTATGAGGCACTTTATGGCAGGAAGTGTAGATCTCCCTTGTATTGGGACGAGGTTGGTGAGAGGAAGATGTTGGGACCAGAGTTGGTCCAGCAGACTGCCGATGTTGCTGCTGTTATCAGAGAAAGGATGAAGACTGCCCAGTCCAGACAGAAGAGCTATGCAGATGTTCGTCGTAGGCCTTTGCAGTTCGAGGTTGGCGATCACGTGTTTCTGAAGATAGCACCTCTCAAGGGTGTGATGCGATTTGGCAAGAAGGGCAAGTTGAGTCCTAGATTTATTGGTCCATTTGAGATATTGGACAGAGTTGGCGATCGAGCCTACAGATTAGCCCTACCTCCAGATCTTGACAGAGTCCATAATGTTTTTCACGTATCGATGCTCAGGAAGTATGTTGCAGATCCTTCCCATGTTCTTCGCCATGAGCCATTGGACTTAACGCCGAATTTGACGTATCAAGAGATTCCGATTCAGATTCTGGATCGCACAGTTAGAGTGTTGAGGAACAAAGAGATCGGCATTGTCAAAGTTCTTTGGAGGAACCATTTGTTAGAGGAGGCTATGTGGGAACCAGAGGAGGAGATAAGAGAGAAGTATCCTGAGTTGTTTGTGCCGTGACGTCAATTTCGCGGACGAAATTCCCTTAAGGGGGGGAGATTGTAATAGCCGAGCCCGGTGTACGGTACGATTTAAGTTTCGTTTGTTATTTTGGGATATTTGATTAGATGTTCAGAGTTGTATTTTTTGGGCTATAGTATTGTTAGTTTTATTGTCTTGAGGTGTTAGTTGATGTTGGTTGTTCGTTTCAGAGTGTCGGTTCGATTTTAGTTGCATGGGAATAGTGCTTGGCCGTGACTTGAGTGCACCCGTGCTCTTAACTGGAGTGCCCCCGCGGTGTACTGTGCTGTTTTGGAGTTGGAATGCCGTAGCATCACCGCACCCGCGGTGATGTAGGGACCGCACCCGCGCTGCTTGCGTCGCCGCACCCGCGCTGTTCGTGTTCCAGAATTTTTGTGGCTGCCGAAACCATTGCGCACCCGCGGTGCTTAGAGGAGTGCACCCGCGGTGAAGGTACGGGCGAGTTTTTAAGCTACTTTTTGGAGTTGTTGGCCATACTTTCCCTTTCTTTTCTCCTCCATTCTCGACATTTCTCTCCATTTCAAGGGTTTTTAGTCATTTCTTTCCTTTCCTATCTTCGATTCAGGCGTTTGTTTGGAATTTCGACTTGAGTTCGACGTTCTCCTTGGTGCTAGGAAGCTTGGGTAAGCTTTTGGTGCGATTCTGTTAAGGTTGTAAATTAAGAGTTGTTTAGGTTGGTTGTTTATGTGGATTTATGGATTATTTAGCTTGTAATCTTGGATATTTAGTTGATATTGGTGTTATTTGTGGATTATTTGTTGTAGGTGGTGATCAAGAGCTAAGTTGAGGTGTTTGTTGTGGTTTGTAAGTGGAATTTCATCCTTTTTGCTCACATGATATTATATGTATTGTGTTTTAAAGATTTTAAAGTGATATTCCCTTCCATTGATCCATTGTTATGTATTGATTTCATTGATTATCTATTGGAGGTATTGTATACCTCACTATTGTTAAAAGGGAATACAAGAGAAAATATGAGATTGTGAAAGGACGGCCTTAAATGCTATTCAGAGTTCAAATGTTTTCGGATTGATAAATACATAGTCAGAGATTGCATGCAATATTAGATGATCATCGCCTATAGGCTTATATCCCTCAGAGTTATCGGTATTTATATAGATTTGGGATACGAGCACCCCAGAGCAGAGATACTATTGATATCAATCCCCAGAGCAAAAGAGAAATACCATCATATTTTATATGCTATTGCTATGTTATTGATATTCAGAGTTTACAGTTCAGAGTTGATGGTATTTATGATTTCAAAGAGATGTTTTACAGAGTTATTGTTCATTGTTATATAAGAGTTCCACTTGCTGAGATTTATTCTCATTCCAGTTATTTCATGTGATGCAGATCAGAGTGGTGCCTCGGGACGTTGACTGTAGATCGGGGGTCATATGCATATACCGTTGGAAGGAGGATTTTGGCATGATCATAGGAATGATGTTTTGTTTTTGTTATGTCATTTAAATGATCATGTATTTATTTTGTAAAAATATTTAAAGAAATGTATTTTGAAACTCCTTCCGTATATTTTTAAAAGAGAAAATTTTATTTCCGCTGTGTATTTATTTTAAAAGAGGATCGGGGTGTCACAGATATATCAGACCCAGTGTATCTCCTTGGGGTGCTCCGGTGCTATTCGTTCGAAAGAAAGATGGTTCGATGCGCTTATGTATTGATTACAGACAGTTGAACAAGGCAACAGTGAAGAACAAGTATCCTTTGCCGCGCATCGACGATTTGTTTGATCAGTTACAGGGATCTTCCGTATACTCGAAGATTGATTTGAGATCAGGGTATCATCAGCTCAGAGTTAGAAACGTTGATATTCCGAAGACTGCATTCCGAACCAGGTACGGACATTATGAGTTTGTTGTTATGCCTTTTGGTTTGACGAATGCACCAGCGGTATTTATGAGTTTGATGAACCGCATCTTTCAGAGATATTTAGATGATTTCGTGATTGTGTTCATTGATGATATTTTGTTATATTCGAAGAGTCTAACTGAGCATGCAGATCATCTGAGAATTGTATTGAAGACTCTAAGAAATGAGCAGTTGTATGCCAAATTGTCCAAGAGCGAATTCTGGCTGAAACAGGTTGTCTTTTTGGGACACATTATATCTGGTGATGGTATTGCGGTAGATCCGAGTAAAGTTGAGGCTGTGATCAGTTGGCCGAGACCGACTTCTGTGCCTGAGTTACGCAGTTTCATGGGTCTAGCCGGGTATTATCGTCGTTTTATACGAGATTTCTCCAGTATAGCGAAGCCTATCACTCAGTTGACAAAGAAGAACATGCCATTTGTATGGTCTGAAGATTGTGAAGCCAGTTTTGTAGAGTTGAAGAAGAGGCTGAGTAGTGCGCCTGTCTTGACGATTCCTTCAGGTACAGGTGAGTTTGTTGTATATTGTGACGCATCTCACAGAGGATTAGGATGTGTTCTTATGCAGCGAGGGCACGTGATAGCGTACGTCTCTAGACAGCTGAAGCCGCACGAGACCCGATATCCGATTCATGATCTTGAATTGGCGGCGATTGTCTTTGCCTTGAAGATCTGGCGCCATTATCTAAATGGCGAGAAATTTGAGATCTATTCCGATCATAAGAGCCTGAAGTACCTCTTTTCTCAGTCAGAGTTGAACATGAGGCAGCGACGATGGTTTGATCTGCTGAAAGATTTTGATTGCGAGATCAAGTACTATCCAGGGAAGTCGAATGCAGCGGCAGACGCCTTGAGTCGAAAGGTATGTGCTCTTTCCTTGTCGACAGTAGGGGTATCGAATTTAGTAGAGGATTGTTGCTTGTCTGGGTTGACATTTGATACAGAGAGTAGACCGTTGTGACTTGCTGCGATTCAGATTGAGCCAGATTTGATTTTGAGGGTCAAAGAGGCGCAGAGAACTGATCCGAGCGTTCAGAAATCGATTGATATGATCAGAGCTGGTCATATATCAGAGTATCAGGTTAAAGATTCTATTCTGTATGTGAATAACCGTCTAGTAGTGCCAGAGGTTTCAGATTTGAGACGACAGATCATGCCAGAGGCACACTGTAGCCGGTTCAGCATTCATCCTGGTGGCAGGAAGATGTACAATGATTTGAAGACGCAATTCTGGTGGAAGCAGATGAAGACAGACGTTGCAGAATTTGTGTCTAAGTGCCTTAATTGCCAGCAGGTGAAGGCAGAAAGAAAGAAGCCCGGAGGTTTACTTCAGAGTTTGTCTATTCCTGAATGGAAATGGGATCACATTTCCATGGATTTCGTGACGAAGTTACCTCGATCTTCGCGGGGCTGTGACGCAATTTGGGTTGTGATAGACAGACTGACCAAATCAGCGTGTTTTATTCCGTACAGAATGACCTATTGACACGATCAGATGGCAGAGTTATATGTCAGAGAGGTCGTCAGATTGCACGGTGTGCCGAAGTCGATCGTATCAGATCGTGATCCACGATTTACTTCTCACTTTTGGCACAGCCTGCAGCAGGCTTTGGGTACGACTTTACATCTGAGCACTGCTTATCATCCTCAGCGGATGGACAGTCCGAGCGGAATATCCAGACTTTAGAAGATATGCTGAGAGCTGTAGTACTAGATTTTGGTACTGGCTGTCAAGATTCATTGCCGTTGTGTGAGTTTTCATACAATAACAGCTATCAGACTAGCATTGAGATGGCACCGTTCGAAGCTTTATACGGAAAGAAGTGCAGATCTCCGTTATACTGGGATGATATCTCTGAGGTACCAGAGTTGGGGCCTGATATGATTCGTGAGATAACTAAGAAAGTGAAGATCATTCAGAAGAGAATGAAGACAGCGCAGGATAGGCAAGCGAAGTACGCCAATGTCAGACGCAGACCGTTGGTATTTGAGAAGGGAGACTGAGTATTTTTAAAGATTTCACCTTTCAGAGGCGTTGTCAGATTTGGCAAGCGGGGGAAGTTGTCTCCTAGATACGTCGGTCCGTATGAGATCCTTGAGAAGATTGGCGATCTAGCTTACAGACTTGCTCTTCCTCCTTCATTGTCCGGTATACATGACGTTTTTCATGTATCGATGTTGCACAGATATATGCCAGATGATTCTCATGTTATTCAGCCTGACGAAGCCGAGCTAGATCGAACTCTGAGCTATGTTGAGCAGCCGATACAGATTCTTGATCGGAAAGAGAAACATCTTAGAACCAAGACCATTCCGCTTGTGAAGGTTCAGTGGAGTCGTCATGGCGTCGAAGAAGCGACTTGGGAGACAGAGTCAGAGATGAGACAGAGACATCCCGAGTTATTCATATGATGTAAGTCCCTATTTCAGTTTTACTTACACTGTTTTGTATATACTTGCATGATGAATTGTTTAGGAGTTCGAGGACGAACTCCTATCTAAGAGGGGGAGAAATGTAAGGCTCGAGAATTTTTAGTTGTTATTGATGTTAGATTTGAAGAAGTGATAATGAATGACATAAAAATAAGAATTTTTGAAAGAATGGCCGAAGCCATACCGTACCTGCGCCTCAGACAAGACCGCACCCGCGGTGTATTATTCAGAATTATGAAGTTTGGCCGTAGCATCACCGCACCCGCGGTCTAGACCGCGCCCGCGGTCGACGAGTTATGGAAAATGGAAGTCCTGCCGAAACATGAGCGCACCCGCGCTAAGAAACTCACTGCACCCGCGGTGCTGCATGCGAGAATGCCACTTTGTTTCTTAAGTTGACACATGGCAGGGTATATATATATGTTGTGTACTGAGTCTTCACTTTTCTACTCCAGCAGATAGAACCGAAAATCCCTCCAATATCTTCTAGCTTCTTCAAGGTTTGAAGGCAAGATTGTGCAAGGTTTAACCATCCAAAGTGTGATTAAAGTATAGATTCTTGTTCCTTGCATCATAAGCTTCAAAAGGGTATACTTTTTATTACCTTGCAGCATGTTTCGAAATATGCATGTTGAAAGAAATTCAGATTTGAGCTTTAAATTATGTTCTTGATATGTTGAACTTGATATATTCGCTACCGGATCGAATTACGGTTGTCGTATGCTATTATTTCGAATTCCAGCATGTATATTGAATTGGATGGGAAGAATTGAGCATGTTTTGTGGGGTTTTGATGAGAGATTACTATTGTTTGAGTTATCGGTATCGCGAGACTACGCCGTTATGCCGTCGAATTGTATCAAAACCAAGTACTGAATTGTATATGAGTTGATTGAGATGTATTTTGATAGAATGTGTCTACACATTGCCATTTCAGATTGGTATTGGCTACATTGAATTCGAGAACTCGTCTACGACCGATTGTTCGACTGAAAAGGTATAATTCATGTGGTCACGGGATTGCACAACTCGATTCAGATTTGATACGAGTTTCCCTAAATCACATACTAGATTGTTATTACATTTGATTATGTAATGTTTTGTTTATTGATTTATATTCTAGTCCTGAGATAGGAGATATTGGCAGACTTGCCAAAACTAGACGTTTCGGTGTATCGACGCATAGTAGTAGATATTCTCTATGTGTAGACCCTCGATACAGAGTTGACCGAAGTCTAGGAATAAGACGTACCGTCACCCCGAGTGGTTGGGTAGGTGACAGACCGTCTTATTCACACCGGGATCCCTAGAGTAGAAATGAATTGAGTCAAGAATTAGAGGTTGAGTACAGATTGTATTCCTTTACATATTTTAGATTATAATTCATGTTAATTGACATATGCTATGCTTTTGTACGTGATTTAGTTACATTGCATGCATCCATGTTTTATACTGAGATTTGTTCTCACCGGAGTTATCCGGCTGTTGTCGTGTCTGTATGTGTGCATGGCAACAGGTGGGGCAGGATTTGGGTCTCGAGCTAGATGATAGATTGACGATAACATGGAGATCTCGGGCGTTGAAAATTTCTAGTGTTTTCCTATTAGACTTGTACTACTTATGTTTGTAGTTGGGATTTGACCACTAGCGTATGATTGTACTAAACAGACTTGTATGTATATGATGGTGTTTAATTAGTATAAAGACAAGTTATGTTTTAATTATTTGTTTGAATTAATGTTAAAAGCAAAATTTTGACCCACATTTTCGAGCAAAGATCCAATTAAATCCCAAAAGAATTGAGTTAGAGCCTGGGTCCCCACACCTTCTCTCCTAGCATGAATAGTGTCCGAAAATACTATTCATCCTCTCCAATTTTTCTTTCTTCAATTGTTGAGGAAAGCCTACACTTCTCAATGAAAAATACTCTAATTTTTCTAGTGCAAAATTAGGGTGGTTCTAGCTAGTTGGTGGTGGGCCTAATTTTGAAGGAAAGATTCAAGAACAAGGTGAAGCTTGTAGATTGTCTTGCCATCAAGAGCTTAGTTGTATATCAACTAAGTTGGAGCCACACATTAATCTTTGTGATTGATAGGTACATTTCTTAACACACTATGAATGTCATTTAGTGTTTTATTGTATTTGCTACACATTCTCAAGGTGGCCGAAAATTTCTTGTCAAAAATCCGATTTTTTTTACTTCCGTTGCGCTTCCGGTCACCGTAACCGATCCCCTTTCATTACATACTGAATGATTATTGCATTTGATATTTGCAATGTTTGATATTGATATGCTTATTCTATTGATTTATAGCAAAGCATGAGTTAGAGTTGTGCAGATCCGTCTAGTCTTTGGCAGAACCGTCATGGCAAAACCACCAAGTCACTGGACTTTTGGATATATATTGATAGACTGAGGAGAAGACCGACTCCTATTGGAGATCTTCAATATAGACCGCCAAAGTCTGGACTCAGAATGTACCACCATTTAGCTGGGGTAAAGTAGATGGGAGGACGTTGCGTTCTTATTCAGATCGGGATATCTAGATTAGGATGAGTTGAGTCAGAGTTTAGGAGTCACAGAGTGTGATTCAGAGTTTGTTTTGATACATGTTGTTCAGATTTGATATTTGTTATTGATATGTGTTTCATGCTTTTATATGACTGCATGTTTACATTGTTTATACTAGGATATTTATATCTCATCGGAGTTATCCGGTTGTTGTCGTGTTTGTATGTGTGCATGACAATAGGTGGGACAGGTTAAGGGTCGAGGAAATGAAGAGAGATCGTGATTAGAGTGGAGACTACAGACTTTGATTAGAGATAGGGTTTAAACACTTGATTTGTAGTCGTTAAACCATATTTTGGATGATTGTATATAGTACAAGACTTGTACTTTAAAACTGATTTGCATATTAGAATGTATTCCATTACGTTCCGCATTTCATATTGTATTTAAAAAATAATAATTTTAGACCATGTTTATTATAATTGATTAAATTGTCCCAATTGATGATTAAGAGCATGATAAGCGTCCGGGTCCCCACAACTGTACATGAACCACGGGTGCGCTAAGCCTTGGACCACGGGTGCGCTGCGTGTACTGGACATCATACGAAAATCTGAAAACGACGACCACGGGTGCGCTTCCTCTTTGACCGTAGGTGCGGTCTCGCTTCTGTCCATCCATCGCGGGTGCATTGCTTTACCTGGCGCGGGTGCGGTGTCACCTGAAGCCAACAAAATACTCTTTGAGCTAAAATCAAATCGCAACGTCGCTTCTCCTCACAATCTGGCAACACTCCAAACAAGAAAGTTGCACCTCTAAGTCTCATCTAATCACTCCAATTGGCTCAACGTAAAAATTACCATGAATTAAACCGCAACGACGCTACAACAAAACTACACATCATCTATAAACAACAATACTATAAACCATAAATCACAACTCTTAGCATCAAAACTATACTTAACTTAACCAAGGAATCAATAAACATATTAAATCTTAAGCCGTACCGTTCACCAAGCTTGGATATTACAATCTCCCCTCCTTAAAGGAATTTCATCCCAAAAATTGACGTCACTGCGTAAACAACTCAGGTTACTTCTCTTTCATCTCATCCTCTAGTTCCCACGTGGCTTCTTCAAACAAATGTTTCCTCCAAAGGACTTTAACAATGACGATCTCTTTGTTTCTCAATACTTTAACTTTGCGATCCAGAATCTGGACTGGAATCTCTTGGTACGCCAAATTTGGCGTCAAATCCAATGGCTCGTGGCGAAGAACATGGGAAGGATTCGCAATATAGTTCCTGAGCACGGAGACTTGAAAAACATTATGAACTCTATCAAGATCTGACGGTAGGGATAACCTGTAAGCTCGATCACCGACTCTATCCAAGATCTCAAATGGGCCAATAAATCTTGGACTTAACTTTCTATTTCTGCCAAAGCGCATCACACCCTTAAGAGGTGCAATCTTCAAGAAAACATGATCGCAAACTTCAAACTGCAACGGCATTCGTCTCACATCAGCATAACTCTTCTTTCTAGACTGTGATGTTTTCATCCTCTCTTGAATAACAGCAACAACATCAGTTGTCTGTTGGACCAACTCTGGACCCAACATCTTCCTCTCACCAATCTCATACAAATATAAGGGCGATCTACACTTTCTGCCATAAAGTGCTTCATATGGTGCCATGCCAATCGTCGCTTGTTAACTGTAATTGTACGTGAACTCAACCAAAGGCAATTTGGAATCCCAACTACCAGGATAGTCGATAGTACAAGCTCTGAGATTATCCTCCAAAATCTGAATAACACTCTCTGATTGACCGTCGCTCTGAGGATGATATGCTGTACTGAATGCTAACCGTGTACCCAAGGCTATGTGCAAAATCTTCCAAAACTCTGAAGTAAATCTAGGGTCACGATCGACACAGAAACACCATGAAGTCTAACAATCTCTTCTATGTACTCTTCGGCATACTGGTTCATGGAATATGTTGTCTTGAATGGGATAAAATGCGCTAACTTGGTCAACCGATCAACGATAACCCAAATAAAGTTATAACCTTTCTGCGTTCTGGGAAGACCAACCACGAAATCCATTGTAATGTGCTCCCATTTCCATTGAGGAATCAGCAATGACTGCAATGTCCCAGCAGGTTTCTGGTGTTCGATTTTCACCTGCTGACAAGTTAGACACAGAGAAATAAACATGGCAATATCCTTCTTCATACCTGGCCACCAATTGAGTCTTCTAAGATCCTGATACATCTTAGTACTACCTGGATGTATCGAATATGGATCGGTATGTGCCTCTGTCAAGAAATCTCGTCGAATATCATCACCAATAGGAATGCAAATATGGCCTCCAAATGTCATCAAACCATCTCTATTCATCCCAAACTCTGAATTACCTCTCTGTTTTGCTCTGGCTCTCATCTCTGTCAACTGTGCATCATTGGCCTGCTCTCTACGGATCATGTCCGTCAATGTAGCCCGAATGATCAATGCTGAAAAACAAGCAACGGTGTTGGAAACTAAATTCTGGAGTTTGACAAAACATAAATCAATCGATTAAACCAACTAATACATGAAAGCATATTTGGCAGCTGAACATTCAACTAAAATCAGTTGACACAAACTGATCAGTTGAAAACTGATCAGGTAAAACATTCAGCCGAAAACATTAAAGCTTCTCAACTGAAGATACCTCGGGAAAGATCATTCAACAGACAAAAAGACATATCAGACAGCAACTGAATATGGAAAGCCGCACTGCATAGAAAAACGTATTTCGGCTATTGAGATTAATACGCCGTTTTACAATAAATGATGAAGCGGCAATCAAGAACTCTGTCCAAGAAATGATAAGGTGGCAATCAACGGATACGAGAATTCAAAATTACCGTTGAAAGATAAGTCTATAAATATGACTAAAGAGTAGTTGACAGTATATACGATTTGATCAATCTTAAACTTTCCATTACTCTGTCAAAATCTCAGCTCACACTTATCAGATCTATTCGTAGTAATCAAGGCTACACATTGAGCAAACTAGCACTCTGAAATATTGATAATTCGATAAGTGCTAAGTTCAGTTACTTACAGAGATCATTGTATTATACTAAGAGTTTCAGTTCAGGCAATAGATAAGTCCTAACTGAAGTGGGTCTGTACAAGTGTTGTACTCGATCAAAGTCTTTTAGTGAATATCCTATCCTTGTGATAGAAGGGGTGACGTAGGAGTTATTCAATTCTCCGAACATCCAGAAACATATTGTGTTGTCTTTACTTCAGCTTTTTATTTCCAGTTAGATATTCTATCTTTCAATCAGTTTATTTTCCGCAACTGCTTATTCAGTTTAACTGATTCATAATTGACCGACGGGATACTTAGTTCAGTTTGTAACAAAACTGAACTACCTTTAAATTCCTAGAAGTGTTTATTCAACCCCCCCTTCTAAACACTCCTTAGTCAATAACCGATCCTAACAAGTGGTATCAATGCAAGGCATATCCTGTCAAAGATTATCTATCCTCAATCTAATCACTATGTCTTCATTCAATAAGATTCCAATGTTCTCCAGGGAAGATTTTGATGATTGGAAAATCAGAATGCAGGCTCATCTAGCTGCACAAGACAATGACATGTGGTACGTCATAACTGACGGACCCATGAAGATTTTGAAAGCAAACACAGCTGTTGCTATTACTGAAGGGGCACCTCACCGAATTGAAAAACCTCGAGATGAGTGGACTACAGAAGATAAGAGAAAGGCAAATCTAGACAAAGTTGCAAAAGACATATTGTATAAGACACTGGACAAAGTAACGTTCAGTAAGATCAAAATGTGCAAAACCGCCAAAGAAATTTGGGAAAAGTTAATTCAAATTTGCGAAGGAAATGATCAAACAAAAGAAAAGAAACTTTCAGTTGCTATGCAGAAGTTCGACAACATCAGAATGAAGATGGTAGAAACAATGGATGAGTATGATGAAAGAACAAGCTGTATCATCAACGAACTAAATGCACTTGGAAAAGTGTATACAAATAAAGAAGTAGTGTTGAAAGTAATCAGAGGACTTCCCAAAGAATGGGATGTCAAAACAATGGAAATGAGGGAATCCAAAGATCTTAACAAAGTTGAACTTCATGATTTATTTGCAGATCTAAAAGCATATGAGTTTGAACTTCAAACTCGAGAAGGAGAACCATCTACTCCAGCAGCAACTACTGCCTTGACTGCTGTTAGAAATGAATCAACTGGTTCAGTTGAGAAAACTGCTGATCAGCTGAGCAATGATGCCATGTCTCTATTCATTAAGAAATTTGGAAGATTCATGAGGAAAAATCAAGGAACTTTTCAGAAGAATTATCAAAGAAACAACTCCAGAGAAGAGTCTAATGTATGTTTCAACTGTGGCAAATCCGGTCACTTTATTGCCAACTGTCCAAAGCCTAAAAAGGACAATCAAACCTCAACTGAAAGAAAGAAGAAGATGTATGAGCACAAAAGAAGATCTAAGGACGAAAAGAAGCCTTACAAGAAGAAACATGAAGTACTCCTAGCTGAAGACAGCAAAGCCAAATGGGCAGAAACTGACAGCGAAGAGTCAGATCCAGAAAGCTCTTGCAGTTCAAGTGAGGATGAGGAAGAAGTAACATGTCTAATGGCAGATAACATAGAAGATCAATCAAGCTGCGAGCAGGTATTTGATTTTAGCTCTATTGATTTCACACGAGAAGAACTCATCTCAACTCTTCATGACATGGTCAATGAGTATCAAAAGCTTGCTTTATCATTTGAAAATCTCAGAGCAAAGCAAGATGATCCCAAAGACAATAAAACAAAAACTGATGAATCAGTTGAAATGTTGAGTCTGAGAAGGGAGATTGCTGAACTCACTGATGAAAGAAGCAGGAATCAATCAATGATTCAAAAAATGTCGCTTGAAAATACAAAGCTCAATGAACTCATTCAAGTTTGGAACAAATCATCTAAAACTTTAACTAGTATACAGAATTCTCAGAAATCAGTTGATGATAAAACTGGTTTAGGATTCTGTAGTAAAGATGATTTGTCTTCCCAAGACACTCAACCAAAACTGAATATGAACAAAGGGAAATATATTCACTTTGTAAAATCAGTTATGGTACAAAATCAAGAAGAGTCGAGCAAACTGATTGAACAGCCATCTCAGAATATGAATAAAGGCATGAGATGTGAAATTGGATATAATCCGAAAGGTAAGACTGACTCATGGAATCAGCAACCGAAAACTCTCAGCAGAAAATATTCATATGGCTACTCAAACTACTACAATAGTAAGCCAGTTCAGAAAAGATATCGGCTGAACAATCAGTTGAAAAATGACAAAACACATGTCATATCATCCACACACTATATACCAAGCACACACAGACAGGGAAGGACCATATGGAATACAGCAACAGGACAGTCAGTTAAACTGATTCAAGTCTGGATTCCAAAAGGACTAATCAACTATGGACCCAAATAGAAAAGGGTACCAGAATCTTATTTTGTGTTTAATTGCAGGCAATAGGAACAAGCATTGGATCAATATGGTATCTGGACAGTGGATGTTCACGACACATGACAGGAGATTCAAACTTATTGTCACAACTGGTCAAATACAATGGACCAAACATCAGTTTTGGGGATAATTCCAAAGGTAAAACTGTGGGTAAGGGTAAGCTTATCCATGGTAACTTCACCATTAATGATATTTTATTAGTCGAGAATCTTAAGTATAATCTGATAAGCATTAGTCAGTTATGCGATAATGGATTCTCAGTTCAGTTTGACAAACACTCTTGTTCAGTCAAAAACTCAACTGAAGAGATTATTCTAACTGGCAAAAGGTGTGGAAACACTTACAAAGTCAGCTGGAATGATCAACCTTATACACCAGTATGCTTTATTGCGTCTAAATCATCTCAAAACTGGTTGTGGCATAAACGGTTAAATCATTTAAATTTTAAATCTATTGCCTATCTGAGTAAGCATGAACTTGTAACTGGTTTGCCCAAAATAAATTTTTCAAAAGAAAAACTTTGTTCAGCATGTCAGTATGGAAAACAAGTTCGATCCTCTTTCAAAAACAAAGGCTGTAAATCTTCATCCCGATGCTTAGAATTATTGCACATGGATCTCTTTGGTCCAATACCAATCATGAGCTTAGGGGGAATGAAATACACCTTAGTGGTCGTAGATGACTTTTCAAGATTTACTTGGGTTATATTTCTCAAATCCAAAGACCATACTGCTGCACAACTGATTAAACTCTTCAAGAGACTTTTAAATGAAAAATCAGTTGGGATTGATCGAATCAGATCTGATCGAGGATCTGAATTCATCAATCAAACACTTTCAAACTTTTTAGAAAATACTGGAATCAAGCATGAGTTATCAGCAGCAAGAACACCTCAGCAAAACGGTGTAGCTGAGAGAAGAAATCGGACTCTTAAGGAAGCTGCTAGAACGATGCTTGCTGATTCAGGTATTTCTCAAAGATTTTGGGCAGAAGCAGTAAACACTGCATGCTACACTCAGAACAGATCAATGATTAATAAAAATAACAAGAAAACACCATATGAGATCTGGCATGGAAGAAAAAGCATAATCACTTACTTCAAAATATTTGGCTGTAGATGTTTTATTCACAACAATGGTAAAAATTATCTAAAAGCATTCGATGTCAAATCAGCAGAAGGAATATTCCTTGGATATTCATCAGTTAGCATAGCTTACAGAGTATTTAATAAGAAAACCTTGAATGTTGAAGAATCTGCACACGTTGATTTTGATGAAACTGCACTAATCGATAAGCCAACTGATCAAGTTGAGCTAGCTGATCGTTTTACAGATATCAGTCTAGAAGATGATGACTCAGACGAAAGTCGTAATAATCAGAATATCTTTCATACACCTGAACCTGAGATATTGGATCAACCAGCTGAATTGGAAGCAAAACTTGACAATCAGTTAATGGAGCAAACTAATGGAAATCAATTATCAACTGAATCAGTTCCAACTGAAACTGAGAACATTCAGTTACCCAACGAAGAATTTGCTGGCTGTGAAGCAACAAATGCTGAATTTAGATGGAAGAAATCACACCCTCCAGAACTGGTAATAGGTAACCCATCTGATCCAGTAAGAACCAAAAATCAGATGCTCAATCTATTTATTCATTCAGCTTTTGTATCTCAATTAGAACCAAAGAAAACTGACGAAGCTCTTGCTGATCCTAATTGGATTAATGCAATGCAAGAAGAGCTAAATCAGTTTGTTCATAACAATGTCTGGAACTTAGTTCCAAGACCAGTTTCTAAAACTGTTATAGGTACAAAGTGGGTATACATGAACAAACTGAACGAAGACGGTTCAGTTGTGCGCAACAAAACAAGTCTCGTAGCACAAGGCTATAGACAAGAAGAAGGGATCGATTATGATGAGACATTTGCACCAGTTGCAAGACTGGAGGCAATCAGAATATTTCTTACTTATGCATCTTTCAAGAACTTTAAAGTCTATCAAATGGATGTGAAAAGTGCATTCCTAAATGGCCAATTGCAGGAAGAAGTCTACGTTGAACAACCTCCAGGTTTTATCAATCATAATTTCCCTGATCATGTTTATTATTTGAACAAGGCGTTGTATGGTCTCAAACAAGCTCCACGAGCTTGGTATGAAACCCTATCAAAATTCCTAACTGATCATGATTTTACTGTTGGATCAGTTGATAAGACTTTGTTTAAATTCTCGAAAAATGATCATATCTTACTTGTTCAAATTTACGTTGATGATATTATATTTGGGTCAACTAACCCCAAATTATGCAAGAAATTTGCTAAGTTGATGCAGGAAAAGTTCGAGATGAGCATGATGGGTGAGCTAACATTCTTTCTTGGTTTACAAGTGAAACAACTGGATTCAGGAACATTTATCAGTCAAACCAAATATACCAAGGAATTGCTGAAGAAATTTGGCATGGAATCTTGTTCAACAGCAAGTACTCCAATGAGCTCATCAGTTAAATTAGACACTGATCAAGGGGGAATATCAGTTGAGACGACACTTTACAGAGGTTTAATAGGTTCTTTATTGTACCTAACTGCTAGTCGTCCTGATATTATGTTTGCTGTATGTATATGTGCAAGAGTTCAAGCTAATCCTAAGCAATCACATTTTTCTGCTGCCAAACGTATCTTGAGATATCTTAAAGGCACGCAAAATGTTGGATTATGGTACTCAAAAGACTCATCTTTCAATTTAGTTTGCTATTCAGATGCAGATTATGCAGGATGCAAGCTTGATCGGAAAAGCACAAGTGGATCATGTCAGTTTCTAGGAGACAGACTGATCTCTTGGTTCAGTAAAAAGCAAACATCCATAGCAACTTCCACAACTGAAGCAGAATATCTTGCTGCTGGAAGCTGCTGTGCACAACTGCTTTGGATTCAGCAACAACTGAAAGATTATGGTGTTGATGCAAAGGAGTCACCGATATTTTGTGACAACACAAGTACAATCGCTATAACATATAACCCAGTTCTTCACTCCAGAACCAAGCACATAGATGTCAGACATCACTTCATCAGGGATCATGCACTGAAGAAGAGCATCAGATTGGAGTATGTCTCAACGGAACAACAAGCAGCAGACATCTTCACAAAACCACTACCAGAGGCTAAGTTTTCTTATTTTCGAAACATTCTTGGTTTAATTGATTTATCTTAGATATTATTAGAAATATAACTTCTTCAACAGAATTAAATACAGAAAATAAGAACACAACAAATATAGAATAATATTTCATTAAGAATACCAACGTTCCCAATTTACAGAAGAAATCATAGATCCAACTGTATCTAGCCATGCTCTAACCCAATCATTCAACTCATAGATTCGAACTCTGGCAAATGCCCTAGACTTTGAAATCTTATCAACAACATGCCACTCCTTCCACAGCATTGCCTCTAAAAGACATTTATCTTCAACCAACTCTCTAACATGGCTAACCTCAAAACGAACAAGATACTTCAGTGCTCTCCTTTCCTGAGCACGAGTAGGAATGACACCACTGTCACTCACATTCTTCAACTCTTGAATCTTTTCCCAGGTTGTCAATACCTTTTGAAAGACATATTTCTCCATTTTTCTTTTAATTTCAGCTAAACGAGGGGCTGACTGATCAGTCACATGAACATGAGTGCTACTGCCTGTATCAGAATCAGACATATTGAAAGTTTTTACTGATAATGTATCACATTGTGATCACTATTTATAGGAAAATGAAGAAGCCGAAGAGTTTTAAGTCATTAAATATTTCTTTCCTATTTATCAATGACTTTAAGTTATAAGTTAATCATTAATAACTCATATTAGTTTGAATCTTATAATCAACTTATTAAAATTAATCCTTCATCAGTTTATTTGTTTATCACAACTGATATCAGTTAGCGTTTAAGTGTTTATATCTCATAGCAGATCATTGTGCACAAAAACAAAATAAAATGACACATTAATCAAAATAAATATTTCATTCATCCATAAATATTTGACAGGATTACATGATCATAAGTTTCCTTCACACTAGCTATCCACATGTTCATCCAAACAGCTAGTGCTGAGGAAGAAGTTTTGCAGAAACTGTGTGAAGATGCGATGCTATTAAGAGTCTCCAACTCCTTACGCAACATCAATTCATAAAGGTGGCCCTCCTTGAAGGCATCCACCTCTGCAGAAATCTTTAAGTGCTCTCGCACTTCTCTCAACTGGGCCATCCGCCTAAAGGTGGTGACCTTTCCTGAGTTGTACAGGAGCTCTAGCTCCAGTAACTCTTCCCAATAGGGAAGACTAGCATAGAAGACCTTGTCTTCTATCGCAGCTTTTTGTGCCTCAAGTGAAACTGGATCGACGCTTGAACTACTTGCTCCTGCCATTTCTTCTTAAAAGTTTTCTGCTGATACTTGTGACTAACTTTTCAGTCTTATTTATAGGCCAGGACAAGGAAAACGAAAGGACACTTCTCTCTGTGACGGTTGCTATGCCAAGCACTATACTCGTCTTTAATCATTACTGTCTATTGCCGTCATTTTTCTTTAATGCACTTATTTAGGGGGAATGATGGTTTAAGAAATTAACTGAGAAGACAGTTGTTAGTAAATTTCCAACTGAAAGGACTCAGTTTTTCCTAACTGATCGTTCAGTTGAAAATTCTACTAATCTTCTCATCAAAGTTAATAAATTAAACCTATTATATTCCAAATCAAATGACGTGACTATCTGCTAAATCATGATGAATTTAAGTTTACCACGTGTACACGTTTTTAACCGCTCAAAATTGCACACACATGGCACGCGTACATTTTTTTTAAAAAAAAAAAAACAAAAAACAAATTATTTATGGAATGACACGTGTCCAAAAATTTGAATAGTCACGAACATATGTACATTTGCCCGCTTCATTTCAGTTCTACTTTTTGATTATTCACAAACTGCCGAAAGTAAGAGCAAATATCTTCTCTAAATTTCTCTTTCAGCAAATCACCCAGTACGAAATGACGACTCAGATTCCCGCTTACATGCTTAATGCTATGACAATCAATTTTGGATCCATTTTATCTTTCGGAGATGATGAGGTCAAAAAGGTGTTTCAAAAACTCGAAAATGCTGGTCTGAGAACATTTCTCGGACAATCATCACAGGATATATATCCAAAAGAATTTCAATATTTCTATTCCTCTGGCAAGGTTGACTCAGAAGGTATCATAAATTCTACTGTCAATGGTCAGTCGCTGACTATATCTGAAGATTCTTTTGGGGAATTATTCTCTTTACCTTGTGACGGATTAGCACAACTTTCGGATGTCAAAGCATCTGATATTGATGAAATGAAAATCCTTTTATCTGCTGATGGACGGAAAATTATAGTTTCCGATCCTAAAAAGGAACTGAAACATGAAATTCAGTTGCTTGTTGATATAATTGCTAAAGGGCTCCTAGCAAAAGCAGGATCATTTGCTGCCCTTACATTAGAAAAGTTTCAAGCCATTACTGCTATTATGACTGATCAAAAATTCAACTGGAAACGGCTCATCTTTAACATACTGAAGAATATGTTTTTGTCGTCAAAACAATCCAAGGGTTTTGCCGTACAAATCAGTTATCTATTGAAAGTAAAAAGTTTAGTGGCTGCTGATTCTGAAAGATTATCGAAATTCAAGGTGTTCAATGCCAAGAACACTATGCCACCAAAAATCAACCTGGACATTTCTCCTGCCAAATTCGTCAAGATTAAGAAGGAGATTGGAATTGATCAGGCGACTACAAAATCAGAGAAGAAAGTCAAAACTCTACCTCAACGGAAGATTACTAAAAGAAAATCGATTCTGAGTAAAACTGATTCAAAGAGAACTCCATCACCTCAGATTGTCAAGAGAACAAGAACTCAAAGAGTGAGGTCAGTTACTGAAGTCACCATTGCTGCTGATCAGTCAATGACTACAGATAGAAGCTGTTCCCTTGAACATCATTCCAGATTGTCAACCGATAGAAGCTGTTCCCTTGAACATCATTCCACCTGTCGATTCAGCTAGCACAAAGAGGGAATCAGTTAGGGCCAAAGCTCTCTTAACTCAGATATCTCGACCAATTGGTGTCGCACCCACACGACCGAAAGGCATCAAGTTTGTAGAAGTGGTGGATTCAACTCAAATTGGGTTAGAAATTCCACACCTCATGAGTTCTGACAAAGGAAAGGGCACGATGATTGAAAATCCCCGACCAACAAATCCGATTCAAACCCACATTGACCTTGTTTGGGCAAAGGTTAATGATTTTGCAGCTTCAAAAATTCAGGCCTATGATGCTTGGAAGGCCTACCGAACTGAAATTTTTGCCAAGAAACTGAAGAACAAATCTCAACTGAATAAATTTATTAAACTGGAAGATTATGTTCTGAAGATAGTAAAAGAAGCCTCCATTACTCTGGCTATGGAAAGGAAAACCTACTTATTTGATCAAGTGAGAGCAAAGAAGTTGGCTCATATTATCGGCAAATTGAAGGACAACTATATTCCCACAAACCCAACTGCCTATGCTGATCAAGCAGTGATCACTCAGCTAGATTCTGATCTGGTTGGGTTGCTATCTCAGATTAAATTTTGGGAAATGGATCAGGAATTAGTCATTCATCAAGGAAATTCAGACACTGATGATGAAAACGAAGATGACGAATCACTAACTGAACAGCAGCAACCACCGTCTGATCTGGCTCTTGTTACAACTGACGTACCAGTTCTAGATAAGCTTCAGTCACCTCCTACTGAACAACAACTATACACCGAAGCTGAGCTTTTCTATGCTCACATCGATGAGCTCATTTCAGTAATCGTTCAGGATTCTCACTTGAGTAAATCTACAAATGACAAAATTGATCATCCAGTTGATCAAACCAATGAAGAGGCTCCTATCTCTGCAGAAGAACCAATTCAGCAAGCTTCATCTGCTGACATGAATACTTCAAAGGACGATCCTCTTGCTTGTCAAGATCCTCCGCTACAGGAACCAGTGCTCAGTTCTCCACCACCTGATATTCTTAAGACCAGTCACTCTGCTGAACAGAATTCATCTCCTCCACTTACAGTTCAAGGAGAAATGATTGACACTGATGTTTCAGTTCAAAATGTTGATGATCCAGTCTCAACTGACCACACATTAGTCGTTTCTGAACACATCACAAAAGAAACAGGATCATCCTACCAATCTCCTCCTCAAAATTCTTCAGATATTGATCTTATTCTGGAAGAAGTTCAGCATTTACAGAATAATATGGAGCAAATGATCTCTACCATCTCCAAAATTCAGAACACGCAACTATCTCACACTCTAAAATTGGATCATCTAAATGAGTCCAACTTAGAGAAAATGAATGCTCTTAGAGTCAAAATGGACTCCCTTGTCAAAACTATGGATCAAACAAAGCAGGGGTTACTCGATTCCTTATCTACAGATCAAAATGTAAACAGTCAAAGATTTCAGCGACTGGAAACCTTTGTTTCAAAGCAAATGGAGTTACTACAGACCTCCTTCACCACTATTGCCTCAAGCATCACATCAGATGTCAAAATTCTCTCCCTTCACGTTAAAAAGCTATCGGACAAAATGGAGGTATTTGACAAAAAGGGGGAAAACAGCTAAAGAATTATCTGAATGAATGCTAAAGAATTATCTGAATGAATCAGATTATTATCAACTGATGTTATTTTCTCCAACTGATGTTATTCTCTCAGACTTTATATTATCTACAAGGAATTCTGCTATCTATATTATCTACAAGGAATTCTGCTATCTTATGATTCAGTTGCATAATCTATTATCAACAAAGAGCTGAGTTAAATATCTTGGTTTTGTCAAACACCATAAAGGGGGAAATTGTTGGAAACTAAATTCTGGAGTTTGACAAAACATAAATCAATCGATTAAACCAACTAATACATGAAAGCATATTCGGCAGCTGAACATTCAACTAAAATCAGTTGACACAAACTGATCAGTTGAGAACTGATCAGTTAAAACATTCAGCCGAAAACATTAAAGCTTCTCAACTGAAGATACCTCGGGAAAGATCATTCAACAGACAAAAAGACATATCAGACAGCAACTGAATATGGAAAGCCGCACTGCATAGAAAAACGTATTTCGGCTATTGAGATTAATACGCCGTTTTACAATAAATGATGAAGCGGCAATCAAGAACTCTGTCCAAGAAATGATAAGGTGGCAATCAACGGATACGAGAATTCAAAATTACCGTTGAAAGATAAGTCTATAAATATGACTAAAGAGCAGTTGACAGTATACACGATTTGATCAATCATAAACTTGCCATTACTCTGTCAAAATCTCAGCTCACACTTATCAGATCTATTCGAAGTAATCAAGGCTACACATTGAGCTAACTATCACTCTGAAATATTGATAATTCGATAAGTGCTAAGTACAGTTACTTACAGAGATCATTGTATTATACTAAGAGTTTCAGTTCAGGCAATAGATAAGTCCTAACTGAAGTGGGTCTGTACAAGTGTTGTACTCGATCAAAGTCTTTTAGTGAATATCCTATCCTTGTGATAGAAGGGGTGACGTAGGAGTTATTCAATTCTCCGAACATCCAGAAACATATTGTGTTGTCTTTACTTCAGCTTTTTATTTCCAGTTAGATATTCTATCTTTCAATCAGTTTATTTTCCGCAACTGCTTATTCAGTTTAACTGATTGATAATTGACCGACAGGATACTTAGTTCAGTTTGTAACAAAACTGAACTACCTTCTTCGAAAAACATTTAAATTCCTAGAAGTGTTTATTCAACCCCCCCTTCTAAACACTCCTTAGTCAATAACCGATCCTAACAAACGGTTCCCGGTACTACGAAAGCTATCTCATCTCGTTGCAAAGCTAACAACAATGGCTTCTGGATCATAGAACTCAAAGAGGAACTTGACATACGGCTCAATGCATCCGCTACAACATTAGCCTTCCCAGGGTGGTAACTAATCGTCACATCATAATCTTTGACAAGCTCTAACCACCGTCTCTGTCGCATATTGAGTTCTTTCTGAGAAAACAAATACTTTAAACTCTTGTTGTCCGTGAAAATTTCACACTTTTTGCCAAATAAATAATGTCTCCAGATTTTCAAGACGAATACCACAGCTGCTAGTTCCAGATCATGCGTAGTATAATTTTTCTCGTAATCTTTCAATTAACGAGAAGCATAGGCTATAACCTTTCCACTTTGCATCAACACTGCACCAAGACCCTTCTTCGACGCATCAGTGTAAAAATAAAGTCCCCTGAACCGCTGGGCAATGCAAGTACCGGAGCTGTCGTCAATCTATCTTTTGTGGGGACCCGGGCTCTAACTCATTCTTTGGGATTAAATGGATCTTTATTATAAAAAGTGGGTCAAATTTTTGCTTTTAACATTACATGAAATGTTAATAAAACTAAACACAACATATACTTCTACTTTATTTCATCAAATGTAAATACAAGTCTTGTTATTATACATTTGTACAAACTAGTGTTTAAAACAAACTACCATCTACAAGTAGTACAAAGCAAGTAAAAACTACTAGTCCTCTGCTGCGCCCGAAGTCACCACGCTATCACGATCTCATCTCTGTCTCAACCCAGATCCTGCCCCAGCTGTTGTTATGCACACATACAGACATAACAACAATCGGAAACTCCGGTGAGAACAAATCCCAGTATAAACATGTATACATGCATATAATCAATCTAAAACATGAAACATGCTATTATGAATGACATCCATATAAACATGTAATGTGAATCAAACCATGTCTGGAATCGACTCGACTATAACTCTAGGGATCCCGATGTGAATAAGACGTCAATTGCTGCCACCTACCCTCCCAATCGGGGCGAATGTACGCTTATTTCTAGACTTCGGTCTGATCTGTATCGACATCTACAATAGGAGAATGATCTTCCCCTAAGCTGCGATATCACCGAACATCTAGAAGTTTGACTGTTTCTGTCAAGACTCTCTTATCTTAAATGCAATAAATAACAATCTGTAAACAAAGCATAATCATCTCAAAAGATTTGAATACAAGTCTATAAACAAATCACAATCATATTACAAGATAAACAATAAATCTAGTATGTGATTTTGGTTGGAAAACTCAAATTGAATCTAATTTGAGTCATGTCTCCCCAAACAAAACATGCATTATACATTTCTTGTTAAACCGTTATTGATGTCGAGGTCTCAAAGACGAATCTTACCAATGTCAATCTGAAATGGCAACGTAAAGATACACTCTAACAAGACATAACTCAAAGCGAGTCTTATACCATTCATAATTCAATCTCAATACAATTCAGTAGTGTAATGGTATGATTTCTCGATACTAATCTATCAATAATAATTAGTAGATTATTCACAATTCATCACATCAATAACAAAATCATAATCTCCCCAAAATCTGCATTATCTCAACTCATACAATCTGAAATTTCATAACAATATCATATGACATCCGATAATCGATCCGTTTACGATTCTATAACATCTATAATCCCGAGAACATATAATCACAAGCATATGAGCATTTCTCCAACATGTAAACTTCAAAACGTGCTGAACATAATCATACTTACATCCTTTCGAAGCCGGTGATGAGAGAACACGAATCTTAACTCGGAATATAATTCGGATGGCTAAATATTGAGAAATATAAATTCAAAGTGAAAGAACTTTCCTTCTTCCTTAACCTTTTTCTCTCTCAGTGGTCTCAGCTGAAATGGAAGGAAATGAAGCCACATACACTTATATTGCATGGCAAGGAACAAGTGTCTTTATTTTTCAAGTGGCACGCATGACCGCGGGTGCAGTGACATCTTCAGCGCGGGTGCGCTCATGCTTCGGCACCACTTTCATTTTTCACAATTTGACGACCGCGGGTGCGATCATGTTTGCACCGCGGGTGCGGTCTTGCTTCGGCAATCCATTCATTTTCCAAAATTCAACGCCGCGGGTGCGGTCCCATCCTTACCGCGGGTGCGGTGTTGCTTCGGTAAAATTTGCCAACTTACTGTCCATGCACCGCGGGTTCGATGTCTTCCTATACCACGGGTGCGGTCTTGCCTTCTTCCAAAATTCTTATTGTATGTCATGCATACTCATATCTTCCGAGTCTCACATCAATGAAGACTAATAAAGAAATCTCAAGCCTTACATTTCTCCCCCTCTAAGAAATGATTTCGTTCTCGAAATCGCAGGCAATCTAGTAAATTATCTATATACAAGATGTAATATAATCAAAACTTAATAAATACTTACATCAAGTAAATAACTCGGGATGTTTCTGCCGCATGTCTGTTTCTGTTTCCCAAGTCGCTTCTTCGAGGCCATGACGACTCCATTGGACTTTCACTAGCGGAATAGTCTTTGTCCTGAGCTTCTTTTCATTCCGGTCAAGAATTTGTATCGGTTGTTTAACACAGCTCAAGGTCTGATCAAGCTCCGCTTCATCAGGGTGAATGACATGAGAAATATCTGGCATATATCTACGCAACATCGACACATGAAAAACGTCATGTATACCAGATAAAGAAGGAGGAAGAGCAAGTCTGTAAGCTCGATCGCCAATCTTTTCAAGAATTTCGTACGGACCAATGTATCGAGGAGACAATTTCCCATGTTTGCCAAATCTGACAACACCTCTGAAAGGAGAAATCTTCAAAAATACTCTGTCTCCTTGTTCAAATACTAATGGTCTACGTCTAATGTTGGCGTATTTTGCTTGTCTATCCTGTGCCGTCATCATTCTTTTTTGAATAATTTTCACTTTCTCAGTCATGTCACGTATCATATCCGGCCCAAGTTCTGGTACCTCTGAGATGTCATCCCAGTACAGCGGAGATCTGCACTTCTTTCCATATAAGGCTTCAAACGGTGCCATCTCAATGCTTGTCTGAAAGCTGTTATTGTAAGAGAATTTGCAAAGAGGTAGAGACTCTTGCCAACTAGTGCCAAAATCTAGCACTACGGCTCTCAACATATCCTCTAAAGTCTGGATAGTCCGCTCTGACTGTCCGTCTATATGAGGATGATAAGTAGTACTCAGGTATAATATCGTACCTAAATCCTGCTGTAAACTGTGCCAGAAGTGAGAAGTGAATCGTGGATCATGATCTGATACGATAGACTTCGGCACACCATGTAATCTGACTACCTCTCGGACATATATCTCCGCCATCTGATCATGTCGATAAGTCATTCTGTACGGGATGAAACAAGCTGATTTGGTCAGTCTATCGATAATGACCCAAATCGCATCACAACCTCGGGAAGATCGAGGTAACTTCGTCACGAAATCCATGGAAATATGATCCCATTTCCATTCAGGAATAGACAAACTCTGAAGTAAACCTCCGGGCTTTTTCCTCTCGGCTTTCACCTTTTGGCAGTTCAAGCACTTAGACACAAATTCTGTAATATCTGATTTCATTTGTTTCCACCAGAACTGTGTCTTCAAGTCGTTGTACATTTTCCTGCCACCAGGATGAATGCTAAACCGACTACAGTGCGCTTCTGATAAAATCTGTTGTTTCAAATCTGAAACATCTGGCACTACCAGACCGTTATTCATGTACAAAACATGATCACGTACCTGGTATTCTGAAATATGTCCTGTTCGGACCATCTGAATCGATCTCTGCACATTCTGATCGGTTCTTTGGGCTTCTTTGATCCTCATAATTAAATCAGGCTCAACTCGGATTGTAGCAAGTTGTAGTGGCCTACTCTTTGTATCAAATTTTAATCCAGACAAACAGCAATTTTCAACTAACTTTGTTACACCTATCGTCGATAAGGATAAGGAACAAACCTTTCGACTCAAAGCATCAGCTGCTGCATTCGACTTCCCTGGATAGTATTTGATTTCGCAATCTGTAATGCCCGAGATTTAATATCGTATTAAATTACGATTATTAATATATAATCGAGACGATTATGAATGGGCTAACCGAAACACGAATTGGAAGTGCGCATGTGAGATTGTTGGTGCGAGAGCCGAGGTCTCGCGCATATGCGCGAAGAGTAGGCGCGCATATGCGCGAGCTGTGTGGAAGCCAAGGAGCCAAGATCGAACCCTGCGCGCACATGCGCGACGTAAAGCGCGCACATGCGCGATACGTCCAGAGATTTGGGCGCATATGCGCCGGATGGCAGCGCGCATATGCGCGAGCTGCATTGCACGAGACAGTAGGTCTCGCGCATATGCGCGACGATGGGGCACGCATATGCGTGAGTTGCCGTGCTTGGAACGCACCGAGACAGAATGTCTCGCGCATATGCGCCGATGGTGATCACGCATATGCGCGAGACGTGCAGCACAAAGGGGCGAGCCACTTGCCTTACATGCGTTCATGGATGTATATATATATATATATATACAAACGAATTCTTGAGAATTCAGACGAAAAGAGAATCGAGAAAAGTTTCTGAAAAAGTGTGAGAAATCCGTCTATCCGATTTTGAATCCGACTGCGGTACGGTATTCCTATCGACGTAGGCTACAACTGGACGTAAGTTTTGCTACGTTTTGATATGATTTGAAATTATGGTATTGTCAGAATCTGATATTATTCATATATGATGTTCTTGGCATGTTAGACATCGTATAATCGAAACCGGACTGAGGAACAGATACCATATGAAATTGTTATGATTTTTAGAGTTGAATTGATTGAGAATTGATATCAGGATTGGAGCATTATCGAGTATGAGATGTTAGAATTGATATCTGACTGATATGGTATTGCTGGATGTATTAAAATTATGACGTTATGTTGTTGAAACAGAATTTGATTGAATTCTGATTATATCCAGTATTGATTTGAACGAGTATTGATACCGTATCGTCAATATTGTTATTGTCAGACTGAGTATTGACAGGCTTGGGGTTCGAGACTTCGACAGAGTCAGAGTATCAGAAAGAAAGGTATAAATTAATGTTGAGTTGGTATTGAACAAATCGAGTGAGGTTTGACTCGAGTCTCCCTAAATCACATACTTTCATTTATTGCATTGATATTTGCAATTGATGAGACTTATGATTGTAGTTTATTGATTTATAGCCACTGCATATAATGACTGCTGATTCGCGAGTCATCGACTGATTTGCTTAGATACTGAATGCATGTATTGATTACTGAGTTGTTGAGTCATGGGCTGATTCGCCTAGTCACCGGCTGATTCGTCTGGTTATTGACTGATTCGTCTAAACTTAAGCTGATTCGCTTAATTACAGGCTGATTCGTCTGGTTATTGGCTGATTCGCCTAATTCTTGACTGATTCGTCAATTCTGCGGCTGTTTCGCCCAGACACTGATATATGAATTATATCGATGCCGTTTAGGGATTGATTCATTCCTATCGACTGAGATTCGATTTAATTACCTATATCCAGACATCGGGATCCCTAGGTTATAGTTGAGTCGAGTCTGAGACGACGCGTCGGTTGAGTTGAGTCTGATATGACATGTTGATTCACAGTTTTATATCATTCATGTTTGTTGAATCGCTACATGTAAATGATAACTGATATATGCTTTTGTATGCGTTTCTATATAATTGCATGTTTACATTGTTTATACTGGGATTTATTCTCACCGGAGTTATCCGGCTGCTGTCTTGTTTTGTATGTGTGCATGACAACAGGTGGGACAGGTTCAGGGTCGAGAAGATGAAGAGAGATCATGATTAGAGTGGAGGCTCCGGACTTGGTTTAGAGATAGGGTTAGACACTTAATATTAGCTGTTAAACCTTAGTTGAATAAATGTATGTTGTACAGGACTTGTACTTTTATACTGAGATGTATATACGTTTTATTTCACTACGTTCCGCATTTTAAAAAAAAAATTTAGACCCTGTTTTACAATTTATTAATTAGTCCCAATGATGATTAAGAACATGATTAGCGTCCGGGTCCCCACAACAGGTGGTATCAGAGCGATAGATCCTTTAGATTGAGATAGAAGAGGCTAGTGAGCGGGGTAGATTGAGGTTTTCTTTCCTGCTTTTGAATGCTAGCATGTCTTACTGCTATAATACATGTTACTTGACTTATCTGATTTGATTTTGTAATATGTATTATTGGGAACGAATCTGAACCGATTCTCGATCAGCAGTAAGATGATCGGAGGAGGGACTGAAGTGAAACAGGTTTGTTGGATTGGGTTACTAATCCTTGTGATATTCAGATATGACTCCCAGAAGAATACCAGAACAGGGTAGTACATCAAATTCTCCAATGGATGTAACACCGACTCCAATGAAATCCTTGCTGAAGAGGTTTCAGTCATTCAAACCACCCACTCTGAAGGGTACTGAGACATCAGTCGAGTGTGAGAGTTGGTTAGGTAGCATTGAGATGCTGTTTGATTCACTGGAGTACAGTGATGAGCGCCGGATTAAATTGATTGGGCACCAGTTGCTTGATGTTGCACAAAGCTGGTGGATTACGATGAAGAGGGCCTTGGAGCATCGAGGTACGACTATTACTTGGGATGTATTTAAAACTGAGTTTTTTCAGAGATTTTTCCCAGTGTCGTACAGGAAAGACAAGGGGGCGGAGTTTGCCAATTTGAGACAGGGTCAGCTGAACATTGAAGAATATGTGACCAAGTTCTCTACCTTGTTGAAGTTTGCTCCGCATGTGGCTGAAAATGACGAAGCCGTTGCTGATCAGTTCATCAATGGCTTGAATCCCGATATTTTTACATTAGTGAACACAGGGCGACCAAATAACTTTGCTGATGCCATGAATAGAGCAAAGGGCGCTGAAGCGGGCCTGATAAGGCAGAGAGGAGCTGAATTTGTTCCTCCAGTGTCGAGACCACCGCAACCACCTCCCCGATTCGAGAGTGGCAGTAGCAGTGGTGGAAGGAAAGATTTTCTGAAGGCTAGAGGAAAGCAGTTTAAGAAGCCTGGCGGCAGTTCTTCTAGCTCCAGTGGTTCCCAACAGAGTTATACCGGGGTTTACTGCGGGAATTGTGGTGGGAGACATTCCACTGAGCAATGCCAAGGAGTACTTGGTAGTTGCCTCTTCTGCAAACAACAGGGACATTTTGCCAGAGTATGTCCACAGAGGGGTTCCCAAAGATCCCAAGGAGTCGAATCATCTGGATCAGTGGCACAGTGGAGTAGACGATCAGCTGCTGTTCATTCATTTCAGCCAGCACCATCTCGGTCACAGCAGAGGCCAGGAGAAATCCAGACAGTAGGCCAACCTCCTAGACAGCAGGCCAGAGTATTTGCTTTGACCGAGGAGCAGGCTCAGGAAGCACCAGATGATGATGTTGCAGGTAACTGATTTGTTTGATTATCCTGCATATGTATTGAGGGATACCGGTGCTTCAGATATTTTTATTTCTGAAAGATTTGCATTGATGTATGCATTATCTGTTGAGTCCCTATTTACTGTAGTATTTGTTATGTTCCTTTGGGAAAAGATCTTGTATCAGTGAATTCTGTTAGATCTTGTATACTACAGTAGGATAAGAATGAGATCGAGTTAGATTGTGTGGTAGATGGTATTGTACTGGTGTTCTATGATTTTGGAACTGCATTACTGATATTGATATGCTAATCAAGTACAGAGCTACCATAGATTAGTTCCAGAAGATGGTGAGAATCAGACCTGAGATGACCAAGAGATGAATATTGTACGATAAGAATTCTAGACTGAGAATTCCTTTGATATTCGTACTAGCTATGACTCGATTATTACAGAAAGGAGCAGAGTGACTCCTTATGTATTCAGTTGATTTACTGAAGTTTAGTCTATCATTGGCTGATTTACCAATGATAAGAAAGTTATTAATGTTTTCCCCAGATAAGACTCTAGATCTGATTTCAGAGAGATTGATTTTAGCTTTGAGTTGATATTATAAACTGTTGATATGGTAAATCATGATTGAGACAGATTGTGTTCAGGGATTTTTATATCTGAAAATGTTGTATCTGTTGATTTTAGCAGAGTTAAACCGTGATTAGTCAGCCGAGGTTGACATCGGTGTCAGACATTTGCGGTTTATGAATTTAACAGATCAGTACCAATGAGTGATGTTTTGAATCTGATTGAATCTTGTTGTTGTTCTGAATTCGTTTTTGAATCAGGTAAGTAATACTGTATTGTATGTTAATAACTGATTTGTTTGTGCCCGATATTTCGAATGTAAAAGGACATAGATTGTCAGAAAGGTGCAATACTTGATTCAGTTGGCATCCTGATAGCAGAAAATGTTTTGATAGAAACAGATAAGATTAGATATGGCAGAGTTGTATTGAAATGTCTGAATTAAGGGCAGATAAAGATAGAAAGAAAGAAACCAAGAGATTGGTTATATAACTTCTCGGTTCCTGAATGGAAATGAGATTACATTTCCAGGGATATCGTGATGAAGTTACTGCATTCATCTCGGAATTGAGTATTGATTGAGTTAGGAATGACAGACTGATCCATTCTGCGAGTGCTAACTTGTACATGAAGATGTACAAATATGATATATTACTGAGATTCTGTCGGAAAAGTGATGAGATGACACGGATAGTTGAGAGTTGTTTATATTAGACCGTGATTTTGGTTGATTTTGCACGTTTGATAGAATGTGATCATATCTGAATACTGAATAGTATTCACTACCTGACAGACAGTTAGAGTGGATCATCCGGATTTCGGAAGATATGATGAAAGCTGTAATGCTTGATTTTAACACTGAATGGCAGGATTCATTGCCACTTTGTAAATTTTCGTACAACGAGAGCTATCAGATGAGTATTGTGATGGATCCTTTCGAAGCGTTGTACGGAAAGACATATTGATTCCCTCTGTATGGGGATGGTGTCTCTGAGGTTTCTGAGATTGGACCAGACGGGATCAGAGATATGACTGAAAACATGAAGCTAATTCAAAAGTAAATGGAAACAGCTCATAATAAACAGACTGAGCATGCCAATGTCGGACGATGACTGTTGGTATTTGAGACCAAAGATCGAATATATCTTTGATTGTGATAAACAGATTCGATAACAGCTGATGATGTTGAGTTGTTACGAACTGTTGATGGGTATATACGGATGTTGTATAGCCAGTATTGCGAGATTGACTTTATCAGAGCTATTTTTAGAAATAGAATTTGATATGAGATTGAAATTTCAGAACAGATTGAAATAGCAAGTACACGGACCCCGTGTAGGCCCCCGGGTCAGGGTCCGTGTACACTCGGCTTTCTTCATTCTCCATTGTGATGGACACGGCCCCCGTGTACAGGTCCGTGTACACGTCCGTGTAGCCTCGGTCATCCTCTACTTGATTGTGATGCAACCCGAACCCTTCGAGCCTTGTTTCCAAGCTTTCATTGGTTGGATGAAGGGCAATATTCAATATCTTCAAGCGTCCTCTCGGGATTGGTTCTTGGAATGCATAGTGGCTGGCTAGATTCACATCACAAAGGGGCGAGCCACTTGCCTTACATGCGTTCATGGATGTATATATATATATATATATATATATATATATATACACACAAACGAATTCTTGAGAATTCAGACGAAAAGAGAATCGAGAAAAGTTTCTGAAAAAGTGTGAAAAATCCTTACGCCTTTTGTGAGAAATCCGTCTATCCGATTTTGAATCTGACTGCGGTACGGTGTTCCTATCGACGTAGGCTACAACTGGACGTAAGTTTTGCTACGTTTTGATATGATTTGAAATTATAGTATTGTCAGAATCTGATATGATTCATATATGATGTTCTTGGCATGTTAGACATCGTATAATCGAAACCGGACTGAGGAACAGATACCATATGAAATTGTTATGATTTTTAGAGTTGAATTGATTGAGAATTGATATCAAGATTGGAGTATTATCGAGTATGAGATGTTAGAATTGATATCTGACTGATACGGTATTGCTGGATATATTGAAATTATGACGTTATGTTGTTGAAACAGAATTTGATTGAATTCTGTTTATATCCAGTATTGATTTGAACGAGTATTGATACCGTATCCTCAATATTGTTATTGTCATACTGAGTATTGACAGGCTTGGGGTTCGAGACTTCGACAGAGTCAGAGTATCAGAAAGAAAGGTATAAATTAATGTTGAGTTGGGATTGCACAACTCGAGTGAGATTTGACTCGAGTCTCCAAAAATCACATACTTTCTTTATTGCATTGATATTTGCAATTGATGAGACTTATGATTGTAGTCTATTGATTTATAGCCAATGCATGTAATTACTGCTGATTCGCGAGTCATCGACTGATTTGCTTAGATACTGAATGCATGTATTGATTACTGAGTTGTTGAGTCATGGGCTGATTCGCCTAGTCACCGGCTGATTCGTCTGGTTATTGACTGATTGTCTAAACTTAAGCTGATTCGCTTAATTACAGGCTGATTCGTCTGTTTATTGGCTGATTCGCCTAATTCTTGACTGATTCGTCAATTCTGCGGCTGTTTCGCCCAGACACTGATATATGAATTATATCGATGCCGTTTAGGGATTGATTCATTCCTATCGACTGAGATTCGATATAATTACATATATCCAGACATCGGGATCCCTAGGTTAGAGTTGAGTCGAGTCTGAGACGACGCGTCGGTTGAGTTGAGTCTGATATGACATGTTGATTCACAGTTTTATATCATTCATGTTTGTTGAGTCGCTACATGTAAATGATAACTGATATATGCTTTTGTATGTGTTTCTATATAATTGCATGTTTACATTGTTTATACTGGGATTTATTCTCACCGGAGTTATCCGGCTGTTGTCTTGTTTTTTATGTGTGCATGACAACAGTGTTGGATCCGGTTTTCTACACGCCCAAATGCAGCGGAAGATTTAAAATTTTTTTATTTTATTTTGAAAAACAAAATAATATTGCTTTAGGCGCTCGTATGATTTATCAAAACATACATAGGATGTTAGAAATTTGTGGGGACCCGGGCTCTAATTCTTATTATTGGGATTAAATGGATCATTACTATAAAAGTGGGTCAAATTTTTGCTTTTACATTAAATCAAATGAAAGCTAACATAAGAAGTCTCTATGTTATTCAACAACATATTATACAAACATAAGATACAATATGTCTTGTTCTATCCATATTCGACAACTAGTAATTAAATACAATACATATCAAAAGTACAACTACTAGTCTTTTCTTCTAGGCCCGTGATCACCACGCTATGTCCATCTCTCATCCTCTGCGTGACCCAGATCCTGTCCCACCTGTTGTTATGCACACATACAGACATAACAACAGCCGGAAAACCGGTGAGAACAAATCCCAGTATAAACATGTAACATGCATATAAACAATCTAAACATGAAACATGCTATCATGAATGACATCATATGCACATGCAATGCAATGCGAATCAAATAATGTCGACTCGACTCGACTAGAACTCTAGGGATCCCGGTGTGAATGAAACGTCACTACCTACCCTCCAATCGGGGTAATGTACATCTCATTCCTAGACTTCGGTCTGAGCTGTATCAACGGCGGCAATAAGAGTAATGCCTACTCCTATGCTGAGATACACCGAAACGTCTAGCTAATTGACAATGTCTGTCAAAGACTCTCCTATCTTAGATGCAATGAATATCAATATGTAAACAAAGTATAATCATATTCATATCTGAATATCACACTGATCATACATGCTTGAATACAATTCTGAAATCAAAGCATAGACATGTTAAAAGATTGAATATAAAACTATACACAATTTATAAACACGTTACATTATATCTAATAATACTAGTATGTGATTTTGGTTTGGGAAACTCAAATAATATCTTATTTGAGTTGTGGCTTCCCAAACAACATAGTTTATACCTTTCTTGTTGAATTAAATCAAAGTCTCGACGTCGGGATATAAACTCTGTCACTCCAATCTGAAATGGCAATGTAAAGACATACAATATCAATTCCCAACTCCATTCAACACCTCTCTAATTCTATACGTAATCTTGGCACAATCTGACGGCATAACGACATGATTTCTCCACTACCGTTTACTCCAATTCAGCATATATCAACATTGTGCAATTCTCAACTCATAATCATCATAATATCTCTGACAAGATCACAGAATATGCATAATCTCATGTCAATAAATGCTAAAACCCATAACAATTGAGTTCGATATCAATTCTTCGTCCCGGTTTCAAATATACACTCATAATCATCGTAAGAACACATATCTATGAGCGTATTAAAGTTTTTCCAACACCTATATCTCAAATTATGCAGGAATTGAATGTAACTTACATCATCGTGAAGCTAATGATGAGAGGAACTCAAAACTAAAATCGGATTTAAATTTGGACACATAAATCTTACAAAATCATAACCTTAAAGCTTGAGGAATGAAGCTTCTCTCCACTCTCTCCCTCGTCTTCAGCTGCTGGAAATGAAGAAAGAAGAGGTTGACAACACATCATATTGCATGGTTAAGGGCAAGTGTCTTATTCTTTGAATTACACGCATGACCGCGGGTGCGGTGATATTAGGAGCACGGGTGCGCTAAGCTTTCGGTAGAATTTTAATTTTTCCAAAATAGTAGACCGCGGGTGCGGTCATGTACCCACCGCGGGTGCGGTCTCAGCACCGCGGGTGCGGTCTTATACTACCGCAGGTGCGGTAAAGCTACGGGATTTTTGGCCAACCTACTGTCCATGTACCGCGGGTGCGGTCTTAGTGGTACCGCGGGTGCGGTGTAGCTTCGACTTGCCTTGCCAAAATACATAATTTCAGACCACGAGTGCACTCTCTCACACATGAAATATTTTGTACTTTCATCTTATGACATGCATCCTCATATCCTCCGAGTCATACATCAATGAAAACTAATAATCTCGAGCCTTACATTTCTCCCCCTCTGAGAAATGATTTCGCCCTCGAAATCAAATATCATTCTATCAATGCAAGCATCACAAGTGATAACATCAAAGTTAGATTAATACTTACATTATTGGAATAACTCGGGGTGTTTCTGTCGCATGTCGTCTTCTGTCTCCCATGTCGCTTCTTCAGTGCCGTGACGACTCCATTGGACTTTCACTAGAGGAATAGTCTTCGTTCTGAGCTTCTTTTCGTTTCGATCAAGAATCTGTATCGGTTGTTCAACGTAGCTTAAAGTCTGATCAAGCTCAGCTTCGTCAGGACGAATGACATGAGAAACATCAGGCATGTATTTACGCAACATCGATACATGAAAGACATCATGTATCCCAGATAGAGAAGGAGGAAGAGCCAGTCGATATGCTCGATCGCCAATCTTCTCTAGAATCTCGTAAGGACCGACGTATCTAGGAGACAACTTTCCACGCTTGCCAAATCTGACAACGCCTCTGAAGGGGGAAATCTTTAGAAACACCTTGTCTCCTTGCTCAAATACTAACGGTCTACGTCTGATGTTGGCGTATTTCGCCTGCCTGTCTTGTGCCGTTTTCATCCTCTTCTGAATGACTTTCACTTGCTCTGTCATATCACGAATCATATCTGGCCCAAGTTCTGGTACCTCGGAGATGTCATCCCAGTATAGCGGAGATCTGCACTTCTTACCATATAATGCTTCAAACGGTGCCATCTCAATGCTCGTCTGATAGCTATTATTGTAAGAGAATTCACAAAGAGGTAGGGAATCTTGCCAACTAGTGCCAAAATCTAGCACTACGGCTCTCAACATATCCTCTAACGTCTGGATAGTCCGCTTTGACTGTCCATCTGTCTGAGGATGATACGCAGTACTCAGGTGTAATGTCGTACCTAAGGCCTGCTGTAGACTATGCCAGAAGTGTGAAGTGAATCGTGGATCACGATCTGATACGATAGACTTCGGCACACCATGTAATCTGACTACCTCTCGAACATATATCTCCGCCATCTGATCGTGTCTGTAAGTCATTCTGTACGGGATGAAACAAGCTGATTTGGTCAATCTGTCGATAACGACCCAAATCGCATCACAGCCTCGGGAAGATCGGGGTAATTTTGTCACGAAATCCATGGAAATGTGATCCCATTTCCATTCAGGAATGGACAAACTCTGAAGTAACCCTCCGGGCTTCTTCCTCTCGGCCTTCACCTGTTGGAAATTTAAGCATTTAGACACATATTTGGCGATGTCTGACTTCATCTGCTTCCACCAGAACTGTGTCTTCAAATTATTATACATCTTCCTGCCACCAGGATGGATGCTGAACCGACTACAGTGTGCTTCGGACATAATCTGATGCTTCAAATCTGAAACATCTGGCACAACAAGACAGTTATTGACGTACAAGATATGCTCACGCACCTGATATTCTGACAAATGCCCTGATCTGACCATTTGAATTGATCTTTGTACATTCTGATCGGTCTTTTGTGCTTCTTTGATCCTCCTGATCACGTCCGGCTCAACTTGAATAGCAGCAAGCCGTAGTGGCCTCTTATCTGTATCAAATGCTAATCCCGAGAGACAGCAACTTTCAACTAACTTCGTAACACCTATCGTCGATAAGGATAAGGAACAAACCTTTCGACTCAAGGCGTCTGCTGCTGCATTTGACTTCCCTGGATAGTATTTAATCTCACAATCAAAGTCTTTTAGCAGATCAAGCCATCTACGCTGCCTCATGTTCAACTCCGACTGAGAAAACAAGTACTTTAGGCTTTTATGGTCTGAATAGATCTCGAATTTCTCGCCATAAAGATAATGACGCCAGATCTTCAGTGCAAATACGATAGCCACCAATTCAAGATCGTGAATGGGGTATCGAGTCTCGTGAGTCTTCAACTGTCTCGAGGCATATGCGACTACATGACCTCGCTGCATAAGAACACATCCCAACCCTCTGTGAGAGGCATCACAATATACAACGAAATCACCCGTACCTGAAGGAATCATCAAGACAGGTGCACTGGTCAGCCTCTTCTTCAATTCCAGAAAGCCAGACTCACACTCCTCAGACCATAGGAATGGGGCATTCTTCTGTGTCAATTGTGTAATTGGCTTCGCAATACGAGAGAAATCTTGAATGAATCGTCTATAGTATCCTGCTAGACCCATGAAACTGCGTATTTCAGGTACAGAAGTTGGTCTCGGCCAACTAATCACAGCTTCCACTTTGCTTGGATCTACAGAAATACCATCTCCCGATATGATATGTCCCAAAAAGACAACTCGATTCAACCAAAACTCACACTTTGACAATTTTGCATACAATTTCTCATTTCTCAGTGTCTGCAACACAATTCTGAGATGTTCGGCATGCTCATCCCTGTTCTTAGAATATACCAGAATATCGTCGATAAAGACAATAACAAAATCATCCAAATACCTCTGAAAGATTTGATTCATCAAGCCCATAAATACCGCCGGAGCATTTGTTAAACCAAAAGGCATAACAATAAATTCGTAATGCCCGTACCTGGTTCGAAATGCTGTCTTCGGTATATCTACATCTCGAACTCTAAGCTGGTGATATCCGGATCGCAAGTCAATCTTAGAATAAACAGAGGATCCCTGCAACTGGTCAAATAAATCATCAATTCTAGGCAAAGGATACTTATTATTTATCGTCGCCTTATTCAGTTGCCTGTAATCGATACACAACCGCATCGATCCATCTTTCTTTCGCACGAATAGCACTGGAGCGCCCCAAGGAGATACACTAGGTCTGATATATCCCTTGGCTAGAAGATCTTCCAACTGTGCCTTTAATTCTTTCAACTCTATCGGTGCCATCCTATACGGAGCTCTCGAAATAGGAGTGGTACCTGGAATCAAATCAATGCTAAAATCTACCTCTCGCACCGGAGGTAATCCTGGGATCTCATCTGGAAAGATATCTGCAAATTCTCGTACTACTGGCAAATCTGCCAATGTCGGGCTAGATTTCTGTACATCTACAGCATACACAAGGAACCCATCTGCTCCTTTCTGTAACAACTTATTCATAGACAAAGCCGAGATCAAGGGAATCCGAGATCTGGAACCCTTTCCGTAGAATTTCCACTCCTCTGCCATTTCTGGTCTGAATCTGACAATCTTGTGGAAACAATCCACGGTGGCTCTGTACTTTGTTAACATGTCAATTCCAACAATACAATCAAAATCAGCCAGACCCAACACTATACACTCTAGGTCAATTTCATGCCCCTCAAACTGTAGAATGCAATGTCTAACCGTCGTTACCGATATTAAACCACTTCCTAACGGAGAAGTAATAGACACGACATCTAGTAACGACTCAACAGGCAGAGAATGCAATAATGCAAATCGTTCTGATATGAATGTATGTGATGCACCCGTATCTATCAATATATAAGCAGGATAACCGCAAAGGAAACAGTTACCTGCAATGACATCATCTGGGGCATCCTGTGCTTGCTCTTCAGTCAAGGCAAACACCTGAGCCTGTTGTCTCTGAGGCTGACTCCCTGGCTGGCCACCTCTGGCTCGAGGCTGGGTCTGTGCTGGTGGCGGCTGAATGAGTGAACAGATGAAGCTTGCCTCTCAGGCTGAGTCACGGAGGCAGACGATCCTGCAGCCTGGAATCTCGATGCACCACTTCTCTGAGGACAGACCTTGGCATAATGCCCCGGTTGTTTGCATACGTTACACCTGCCCAGTACATCTTGACATTGTTCCGTGGCATGCTTACCTCCACAAGTACTGCAATATCCACTTGCCACCTCTAGACTCTGGCCAAAACCTCTCTGTCTTGACCCGCTGGAGCTCGAAGAACTGCTCCCTGCCCTCTTAAACTGTTTACCCTTCGCTTTCAACTGCTCTTTGCGTCCACTACTGCTACCACCACTTTCGAGTCGAGGAGGATGTTGTGCTGGAGGTAGTGGCGGTCTTGGACTCGGAGCCACATACGGAACACTCCGTTGCCTAAGCAATCCTGCTTCAGCTCCTTTGGCACGATTCAATGCTTCAGCGAAATTATTAGGTCTCCCAGTATTGACCAGTGTAAAGACATCAGGATTTAAGCCGTTTATAAACTGATCTGCCATGGCCTCATCATTGCCTGAAACGTGAGGTGCAAAGCGAAGCAAAGAAGAAAATTTAGCAACGTACTCTTCAATGTTCAATTGCCCTTGCCTCAGGTTTGCAAATTTAGCGCCTTTATCTTTGCGATAGGATACAGGGAAGAATAGCTGATAGAACTCCGTCTTGAATGCTTTCCATGTAACCTCGGTGTCACGCTGTTCTAGTACTCTCCTTATATTCACCCACCAATACTTAGCCACATCTTGCAGTTGATGGCCAATGAGTTTCACTCGTTTCTCGTCACTATATGCCAGAGACTCGAATAACATCTCAATGTCCTCAAGCCAACTTTCACACTCGATGGCATTCTCGGTACCTTTTAATGTGGGAGGTCGAAAGGATTTGAATCGCTTCAGCAACGTCTCCATAAGAGTCGCCGTAACATCCATAAGATCTCCGGATGTGCTCCCCTGTTCTGGCGCTGCTGGTCGTAGAGGTACTGCTGCTCTTCTAGGCGGCATATCTAATAATCCCACGGATTAGTAAACAAGATATACAACTGTCTCAGCCATCCTCTAGTCAGTTACCTCTGATCTAGAATCGGTTCTGATTCACTCTTAACCAATACATGCTGTAATCAATCAAATAACAAACAACATGTAACAAGTAAAGCAATAAACATGCTAGCACATCATAGAGCAAGGAAGAAGACTCGATCTACCCCGCTCATTCTATTCTATCTTAATCTATAGAACCTATGGCTCTGATACCACCTGTTGTGGGGACCCGGGCTCTAATTCTTATTATTGGGATTAAATGGATCATTACTATAAAAGTGGGTCAAATTTTTGCTTTTACATTAAATCAAATGAAAGCTAACATAAGAAGTCTCTATGTTATTCAACAACATATTATACAAACATAAAATACAATATGTCTTGTTCTATCCATATTCGACAACTAGTAATTAAATACAATACATATCAAAAGTACAACTACTAGTCTTTTCTGCTAGGCCCGTGATCACCACGCTATGTCCATCTCGCATCCTCTGCGTGACCCAGATCCTGCCCCACCTGTTGTTATGCACACATACAGACATAACAACAGCCGGAAAACCGGTGAGAACAAATCCCAGTATAAACATGTAACATGCATATAAACAATCTAAACATGAAACATGCTATCATGAATGACATCATATGCACATGCAATGCAATGCGAATCAAATAATGTCGACTCGACTCGACTAGAACTCTAGGGATCCCGGTGTGAATGAAACGTCACTACCTACCCTCCAATCGGGGTAATGTACATCTCATTCCTAGACTTCGGTCTGAGCTGTATCAACGGCGGCAATAAGAGTAATGCCTACTCCTATGCTGAGATACACCGAAACGTCTAGCTAATTGACAATGCCTGTCAAAGACTCTCCTATCTTAGATGCAATGAATATCAATATGTAAACAAAGTATAATCATATTCATATCTGAATATCACACTGATCATACATGCTTGAATACAATTCTGAAATCAAAGCATAAACATGTTAAAAGATTGAATATAAAACTATACACAATTTATAAACACGTTACATTATATCTAATAATACTAGTATGTGATTTTGGTTTGGGAAACTCAAATAATATCTTATTTGAGTTGTGGCTTCCCAAACAACATAGTTTATACCTTTCTTGTTGAATTAAATCAAAGTCTCGACGTCGGGATATAAACTCTGTCACTCCAATCTGAAATGGCAATGTAAAGACATACAATATCAATTCCCAACTCCATTCAACACCTCTCTAATTCTATACGTAACGGTGGCCGGAAACGCAACGGAAGCATAAATTTTCGTTAAATGACATGAAATTTCGGCCACCTTGATTATTTGTGCAATATTTACAAAAATAACAAAAACATGCATAGGATGTTTTAGTGATTTACCTATCAACCCCTTAGAGTTGATGAAATGGCTCCAACTAAAGTATGAATACTTTAGCTCTTCTTTGGTAGACAAATCTACAAGCACACCCTTTTCTCCTTCAAGAATTAGGCCCACCACTTAGCTATGTAAATCCCCTCTTGATTTGCACTAGAAAATCAAAAGGATTTTTCAAAGAGAAATTTTGTTCTCAACAAATTGAAGAACAAAACAAGAAGAAATTTTGGGAGAGAAAAGCTTCAAGATTTTCGGCCAAAGGGAGGTGTAGAATGAGGAGTGAAGTTGAGTCTAGGTTGTGAGAAAAGCAACTCTCAAAAGCAACAAAAAGTTGCATGCCTAGTCTCCAACCCTTCACCTCCCCAAAGCATGCAAACCCTAGAATGACATGCATATAATATAGTTTTTAACACATTAAAAACCATAGACTAAATTTTAATTATCTCAAACACATTTGAGATTAATTAAATACTACTTGAATTTATTCAAGTCCCACTAGTTAAATAATTATTTTAATTGAGCTCTACTAGACTCAATAATATTAATTCAACACTTGAATTATATTTAATTATTTGGACTCTACTAGGTCCACTAGTGTTTAATTAATTCAACACTTGAATTAATTTAATTTAGTCCCCAATAATGTTTATGAAAATCACAATTTTCAACTACATTATTTACTTGGCCAAATTTTAATCTTAGGAACACTTCCATAAATTAAAATTTATATTTCTCTCATAGAAGTCATACTTCTAATTTTCTTTACGCTTATAAACACATTTATAAGCCGTTCAACACATTGAACTATTTTACTTCTCTTCGGGATTTACTAAGCAAGTACTTGTGTGGCCCTCAATGGTTCATTGATACAACTAGCCGTGGGTTCACATCTCTATGTGATTCGGACTAAACATGTCCTTATACGAGCATACCCCAATTGCTCCATTCTTACTTATCAACTCCTTGACAGCAAGAACGTCAGAACTCAAGTCTGATAGTACCCAACCAATCACGTTAAACGCCTAGCAGCATCGCTTACGTGATTCCCTAGGTATCACATGATAGTGCCTGCAAGAACCATTCAATTATGGTTAGCGTACAGTACGGTCCCTTCAACTCATATATCCCGACCGATTCGACAACTATTGGTCTATCGAGAGTTGTCAATGAATCGATACTATGTGTCATGTCGTGGTTGCATCGATGGTGTAATCTATGAAACCCCTTTCATAATTACCACCATACTCTGATCAGAGATTTCAACCCACACATACATGAAAAACACATAGGATATCCATACCCGTAGGTAAGCGGTGAATCCCCGGCTACAATGCATCGACTCCTATATGTTTCGCCGTAACACCCAACCTTGCCACCTGATGACCCCATAAGAGTCGGTAAACAAGTCAAAGTGAAACGCTAGCATATAGAGTCTCAATGTTGTCCCGGGTCATAAGGACTAATGGTGTACAACCATAAACTAGGACTTTTCCACTCGATAAGTGAGAACCACTTGGAAAGTCCTTTATAGAGGGTTGTTCAGTGCACTCTACCAGGAGCACCTATCTGCATGCTCGGACATCACAATGTCCCCTACCAATGAAACATGGTACTCACATCGCAGATACTAGTCTCTAACTCGAGCGGCCTTTATCCTTCTTAGTGGCGGCTGAATCGACTAGGAACGGTTTAGAATATACAGTATTCCAAATATGAGTTTCATGATACTCATCATATGAGCATCTCATATTCTTTCTACTATTTGTATATTCAAGGACTTTATCTATGCAACAAGCATGGGTATAAAGATAAAGATGCGCCAAATTAATAAATTGAAATATTATTAAAATAAAGATCGTTTATACAAAGAGTTTCATTGTGAACAGTCGGCCAACACTTGGCTCGACGTGCACCTACTCTAACAATCTCCCACTTGCACTAGAGCCAACTACCTATATGCTTTAGACCCATTGATTCGCGATGCTTCTCGAACGATGGTCCTGGTAAAGGCTTAGTTAGTGGATCAGCAACATTATCTGCGGAGCCGACTTTGTCAATCGTGACATCTCCTCTTTCCACGATCTCTCTGAGGATGTGGTACTTTCTCAATACGTGTTTGGACTTCTGATGAGACCTTGGCTCCTTTGCCTGAGCTATGGCTCCCGTGTTGTCACACATCACCGGGATAGGAGCAACTCCATTAGGAATGACGCCCAACTCTTGGACGAAATTCCTAATCCAAACAGCCTCCTTTGCTGCAGCCGATGCAGCAATGTATTCTGCCTCAGTGGTGGAATCCGCAGTACTGTCTTGCTTGGAACTCTTCCAAGAGACAGCACCACCATTGAGCATGAATATGAATCCGGAGGTTGACTTCGAGTCATCAACATCGCTTTGGAAGCTAGAGTCGGTATAGCCTTCCAATTTCAGTTCTCCAGCCCCATAGACCAAAAACAACTTATTGGTCCTTCTCAAATACTTGAGGATGTCTTTCACAGCTTTCCAGTGTGGAAGACCAGGGTTGGATTGATATCTACTCACTACACTTAGTGCAAATGCCACGTCAGGACGTGTAGATATCATCCCATACATGATACTACCAATAGCCGAAGCATACGGAATTCGTGTCATCGCCGCTATCTCTGCATCAGTCTTGGGAGACATAGACTTGGATAGGGACACGCCATGACACATTGGTAGATGTCCTCTCTTGGACTCATCCATCGAGAACCGCTTCACGATGGTATCAATGTATGTGGACTGGGTGAGACCAAGCAATCTTCTTGATCTATCTCTATAGATCTGTATTCCCAATACAAAAGATGCTTCACCCAAGTCCTGCATTGAGAACTTACTTGCTAACCATATCTTTGTTGATTGCAACATTCCTACATCATTCCCAATGAGTAGAATGTCATCAACATAAAGAACAAGGAATGTCACAGCACTCCCACTGACCTTCTTATACACACAGGGTTCCTCAGGATTCTTAGTAAAACCAAACTCTTTGATTGTACTATCGAATCTGAGGTTCCAGCTCCTCGATGCCTGCTTAAGACCATAAATAGATCTTTGAAGTTTGCATACCATATGCTCACTTCCGATGGATGTAAACCCTTCAGGTTGAGACATGTAAATTTCTTCCTTAATATCCCCATTAAGGAAGGCTGTCTTTACATCCATCTGCCATATCTCATAGTCATACCATGCAGCTATGGCTAGCAATATCCTAATGGACTTGAACATCGCAACTGGAGAAAAGGTTTCCTCATAGTCAACACCTTGCCTTTGAGTATACCCTTTTGCTACCAATCGCGCCTTGAAGGTCAATACCTTCCCATCCGCCCCAAGTTTCCTCTTGTAAATCCATTTACATTCTATGGGAACAGTTCCCTCAGGTGGATCCACAAGATTCCACACTTGGTTCGAATGCATGGAATTCATCTCAGATTCCATTGCTTCAAGCCATTTGGATGAATCGGCATCTGATAACGCTTCCTTGAATGTCCTTGGATCACATCCAAGATTAGGCTCATCATGGCCCTCTTCAAGAAGCAGACCATACCTCACAGGTGGTCTGGAGACTCTCTCGGTTCTTCTAGGAGCTTGTATCTCCTCACTTAGCTCATTGGGTGTGGGTTCTACAACTGTGGGTGCCTCTCGAACCTCTTCGAGTTCTATCATCTCGCCTTTTCTATCTAATAGAAATTCCTTTTCCAAAAAGGTTGCGTTCCTAGAAACAAACACCTTTGTTTCTTGGGGATGATAGAAATAATATCCAATGGAATTTCTTGGATATCCCACAAAGTAGCATAAAATGGATCGACTATCCAATTTATCTCCCACTGTCTGCTTCACATAAGCAGGACACCCCCATATTCTAAGATAAGAATACTTGGGAGGCTTACCCATCCATATCTCATATGGAGTCTTGTCAACTGCCTTTGTATGGACATTGTTCAACAACAGTGCCGCTGTTTCAAGCGCATATCCCCAAAAGGATGGCGGCAACTCCGTGAACCCCATCATAGACCGAACCATGTCCATCAAAGTCCGGTTACGACGCTCCGAAACACCATTTAACTGCGGTGTAGCGGGCGGAGTCCACTGCGAGAGAATCCCATTCTCTCTAAGATACTCTTGGAACTCGGCACTCAAGTACTCACCACCTCGATCCGATCGAAGTGTCTTGATGCTTCGTCCCAATTGCTTCTCTACTTCACTTCTGAATTCTTTGAACCTTTCAAAGGCTTCAGACTTGTATTTCATCAAATACACATACCCATACCTCGAATGGTCATCGGTAAAGGTGATGAAGTAGGCATGTCCATGCTTAGTGGTGATGCTAAGCGGACCGCACACATCGGTATGGATCAAATCCAATAACCCTTTGGCTCGCTCCGCATGGCCCTTAAAGGGAATTTTGGTCATCTTTCCTTTCAGACAGGATTCACAAGTCGTGAGAGCGTTAATATCAGACATATCAAACATGCCAACTCCCACTAGCTTGTTCATCCTTCTTGAGGAAATATGTCCTAATCGAGCATGCCATAATTGTGCCGAATTAAGAGTATCTTGTTTGCGCTTATTTGTTGTTGTTATCGTTTGGACATTGTTAAGTGGAATATCTTTTAATTTTAAGGTGTAGAGATTGTTTTCAAGTTCACCCGTACCAACTAAACATTCATTCTTGTAAATATTGCAAACACCTTTGCCAAATAAACAAGAAAATCCATCGATATCAAGCATAGGAATGGAAATAATGTTTTTGATCAAGTCTGGTACAAATAAAACATCTCTTAAAACCAAATTAAAATCATTGTTCAAACATAAATAAACATCTCCCACAGCCTTGGCAGCAACCCTTGCTCCATTGCCCAACTTCAAGAAGGTCTCACCTTCCCTGAGCTTCCTACTTCTTCCCATCACCTGCAAATCATTACAGAGATGTGAGCCACAGCCGGTATCCAATACCCAAGAAGTAGAGTTAATGGAGATATTCACTTCAATGTAGAACATACCTTTGCCAGAACTCTTCTGCGCAAGATATTCCCTGCAGTTACGCCTCCAATGTCCAGGCTTCTTGCAGTGGTGACAGATGTCAACAGTCTTCTCAGCCTTTGCTGGCGCGGCTGCTACTAAGGGACTCGGAGTCTGCCTCTTCAAGGGCTCGCTCTTCTTGGGGCGCTGGAAAGAACGCTTCTTTCCCTTCCCATGTGGACCGGTCTTCGTGCCAGATGAAGAGCCCACATAAAGAACCTGCTTCTCCTTTTTGATTGTGGACTCAAAGGTCACAAGCATGTTCACCAACTCTTCAAGGCTGGGCTCGAGCTTGTTCATATTGAAGTTCACAACGAAAGGATCGAAAGAGCTTGGCAGCGACAGTAGCAACACATCAGTGGTCAACTCCGAAGGAAACACCAAATCCATGCATACGAGCTTGTCCACGAGCCCAATCAACTTTAGGCCATGCTCATGGACCGAAGTCCCATCTCGCATGCGTAAAGTGATGAGCTCCTTTACTGTGGCATGCCTCAAAGGCCGAGTCTGCTCTCCGAAGAGCTCCTTGAGGTGCATATGAATGTCAGCAGCATTCTTTGCATCCTCGAATCGCCTTTGCAGCTCACCGTTCATTGAAGCCTGCATATAACACTTCGCCTTCAAGTCATGGTCACACCATTCCTTGTAGGTCTGCAATTCCTCAGGAGTGCAGCCTATAGGAGCCTCAGCAGGGGGCGCCTCAGTCAGTGTATACGCGATCTTCTCCGAGTTTAGGACAATCTTTAAATTTCTTAGCCAAGTGATATAGTTTGGTCCGGTTAGAATGTGTTTTTCGAGAATGACGGAAAACGGGTTGCGAATTGATGACATGTCAAAGATTGTACTGAAAAGTAAAACAGATAAATGTTAATGACTATTTTAAAATATTTAATAAGATATAAAGTTTGGACTTTTACTTTATAAATAATCGCTCCCACTGTTTTGACATTTTCACTACCCTCTAGTGAAAACGGGAAACACTTTCCTCAGTAGGTACGTAAGGTCCAATTAGCGAATTATGATCCCGAATAATATCGGCCATCACAACTCCTAAAAGGTAGTTTCCAATTGCATCGCCATGCAACCCTCTACGTATTCTTTTGTCTCACGTTTGATTAGGACCCAATAATATGACGTCGTTCATCTTTACGTGTCAAGCCTAACCCATCGATATTGAACCTTAATGGACGGTCGCCATGAGTTCCCTCAATAATATGAGTCGAAATCATGGGAGTTCCACGTAGTTCACATCACCATGTCAATGGATGTCACAGCTTTCCGGCACCCAGGGCCCCCTCAATAATATGAGCCGAGCCCCGAGTACGGGTAGCGTTCATCATGCATCCATTGTCGATGGAAGACAAGGAAATTATAAACAAATTTATAATTCCCCTTTTCGGACTTGATATTAATTTTGAATCTTATTCAAAATGAGGGTTTTTAATTTTGAAAGGTCTCATCATTAATTTTATTTTAAAAGCTCGCCATGTTTGATCGTATGTTTGCCGGATTCATGCAACTTTGTTATTATAATAATAATAACGCACATACTCATTATTTATAACATATCATGCATATATTATAAATAGAAAACAGTACAAGGATGATCAATCGTCCCAAAACTAATGGCCCGTGTGAGCCAAACACGGGCCTAGGTCCAATCCTAGGGTAAATGCAGGGATGCAATGCAACTAAATTATTACATTAGCATCCAATATTACATGTCTTCGATCTTCATAATCACCAAGGCCACCATCTTCCAATCTTGATCTTCCACTATTCTAATATTTACATTTAAATATCCATGGCACATAGGGATACATCTCATGGGGGGTGGGAACGGGCCATAAACCAAGCCCACTTTATAAATTGATAATTATTACAATCATACAACACAAATATCCTAGCATACACCTAGCAAATTGGGCTTGGGCTTTTGATCATCCTTCATGCACAATATCATATATCATACACCATCAATTAATTATCACTATAATTAATTGATCCAATATTATATATCTTGATCCAATCACTAACCGCCACAATTATAAATTAAATTAACAAAGTATACAAACACCTTTGTCTACTTCCAAATTAATTTATTTATAATCGAATTTCTTATAAATCACAATTTACTATAAATAATTAAAGTCCTACTTCAATTATTTATTTTATGAGAAAATATGTGCAACAATTGTAAATTTAAACTTAAGGGCCCAAAACTCATTTTTCAACAAAAATAGTTTGGCCCATTTAAATTTCACAAAATTATGTTGACCATCTAATGGCCCAACAACTCAAGGCCCATGACACTAAGATTGTCCAAAACACTTTTGGAAACCCTAGCCGTCATCGCCGTCGCCGGAGCTCCGTCGCCGGATTCCGGCAACAAAAAAAAATTTTTTTTTTTTTTTTTAAAAAACTGCATTTTCGGGCAGCCCCCTCGGGCTGCCCTTTGCTGCCCGAAATTTCCGGGCAGCTCGGGCAGCCCTCGGGCAGCAACATGCTGCCCGAAAATTTATTTTTTTTTTTTGTTTTTGAAATAGAATTTTCGGCCCTATGAAAATCTTGCACAAAAAATTCTCAAGCGGTTAGAAATCGATCTCAATACAATATTACGTAAATATAGCACAAAAACCGTAACCTAAGCTCGGATACCACTTGAAAGCGGACCGGTTACGGTGGCCGGAAACGCAACGGAAGCATAAATTTTCGTTAAATGACATGAAATTTCGGCCACCTTGATTATTTGTGCAATATTTACAAAAATAACAAAAACATGCATAGGATGTTTTAGTGATTTACCTATCAACCCCTTAGAGTTGATGAAATGGTTCCAACTAAAGTATGAATACTTTAGCTCTTCTTTGGTAGACAAATCTACAAGCACACCCTTTTCTCCTTCAAGAATTAGGCCTACCACTTAGCTATGTAAATCCCCTCTTGATTTGCACTAGAAAATCAAAAGGATTTTTCAAAGAGAAATTTTGTTCTCAACAAATTGAAGAACAAAACAAGAAGAAATTTTGGGAGAGAAAAGCTTCAAGATTTTCGGCCAAAGGGAGGTGTAGAATGAGGAGTGAAGTTGAGTCTAGGTTGTGAGAAAAGCAACTCTCAAAAGCAACAAAAAGTTGCATGCCTAGTCTCCAACCCTTCACCTCCCCAAAGCATGCAAACCCTAGAATGACATGCATATAATATAGTTTTTAACACATTAAAAACCATAGACTAAATTTTAATTATCTCAAACACATTTGAGATTAATTAAATACTACTTGAATTTATTCAAGTCCCACTAGTTAAATAATTATTTTAATTGAGCTCTACTAGACTCAATAATATTAATTCAACACTTGAATTATATTTAATTATTTGGACTCTACTAGGTCCACTAGTGTTTAATTAATTCAACACTTGAATTAATTTAATTTAGTCCCCAATAATGTTTATGAAAATCACAATTTTCAACTACATTATTTACTTGGCCAAATTTTAATCTTAGGAACACTTCCATAAATTAAAATTTATATTTCTCTCATAGAAGTCATACTTCTAATTTTCTTTACGCTTATAAACACATTTATAAGCCGTTCAACACATTGAACTATTTTACTTCTCTTCGGGATTTACTAAGCAAGTACTTGTGTGGCCCTCAATGGTTCATTGATACAACTAGCCGTGGGTTCACATCTCTATGTGATTCGGACTAAACATGTCCTTATACGAGCATACCCCAATTGCTCCATTCTTACTTATCAACTCCTTGACAGCAAGAACGTCAGAACTCAAGTCTGATAGTACCCAACCAATCACGTTAAACGCCTAGCAGCATCGCTTACGTGATTCCCTAGGTATCACATGATAGTGCCTGCAAGAACCATTCAATTATGGTTAGCGTACAGTACGGTCCCTTCAACTCATATATCCCGACCGATTCGACAACTATTGGTCTATCGAGAGTTGTCAATGAATCGATACTATGTGTCATGTCGTGGTTGCATCGATGGTGTAATCTATGAAACCCCTTTCATAATTACCACCATACTCTGATCAGAGATTTCAACCCACACATACATGAAAAACACATAGGATATCCATACCCGTAGGTAAGCGGTGAATCCCCGGCTACAATGCATCGACTCCTATATGTTTCGCCGTAACACCCAACCTTGCCACCTGATGACCCCATAAGAGTCGGTAAACAAGTCAAAGTGAAACGCTAGCATATAGAGTCTCAATGTTGTCCCGGGTCATAAGGACTAATGGTGTACAACCATAAACTAGGACTTTTCCACTCGATAAGTGAGAACCACTTGGAAAGTCCTTTATAGAGGGTTGTTCAGTGCACTCTACCAGGAGCACCTATCTGCATGCTCGGACATCACAATGTCCCCTACCAATGAAACATGGTACTCACATCGCAGATACTAGTCTCTAACTCGAGCGGCCTTTATCCTTCTTAGTGGCGGCTGAATCGACTAGGAACGGTTTAGAATATACAGTATTCCAAATATGAGTTTCATGATACTCATCATATGAGCATCTCATATTCTTTCTACTATTTGTATATTCAAGGACTTTATCTATGCAACAAGCATGGGTATAAAGATAAAGATGCGCCAAATTAATAAATTGAAATATTATTAAAATAAAGATCGTTTATACAAAGAGTTTCATTGTGAACAGTCGGCCAACACTTGGCTCGACGTGCACCTACTCTAACAATAACGACATGATTTCTCCACTACCGTTTACTCCAATTCAGCATATATCAACATTGTGCAATTCTCAACTCATAATCATCATAATATCTCTGACAAGATCACAGAATAAGCATAATCTCATGTCAATAAATGCTAAAACCCATAACAATTGAGTTCGATATCAATTCTTCGTCCCGGTTTCAAATATACACTCATAATCATCGTAAGAACACATATCTATGAGCGTATTAAAGTTTTTCCAACACCTATATCTCAAATTATGCAGGAATTGAATGAAACTTACATCATCGTGAAGCTAATGATGAGAGGAACTCAAAACTAAAATCGGATTTAAATTTGGATACATAAATCTTACAAAATCATAACCTTAAAGCTTGAGGAATGAAGCTTCTCTCCACTCTCTCCCTCGTCTTCAGCTGCTGGAAATGAAGAAAGAAGAGGTTGACAACACATCATATTGCATGGTTAAGGGCAAGTGTCTTATTCTTTGAATTACACGCATGACCGCGGGTGCGGTGATATTAGGAACGCGGGTGCGCTAAGCTTTCGGTAGAATTTTAATTTTTCCAAAATAGTAGACCGCGGGTGCGGTCATGTACCCACCGCGGGTGCGGTCTCAGCACCGCGGGTGCGGTCTTATACTACCGCAGGTGCGGTAAAGCTACGGGATTTTTGGCCAACCTACTGTCCATGTACCGCGGGTGCGGTCTTAGTGGTACCGCGGGTGCGGTGTAGCTTCGACTTGCCTTGCCAAAATACATAATTTCAGACCACGGGTGCACTCTCTCACACATGAAATATTTTGTACTTTCATCTTATGACATGCATCCTCATATCCTCCGAGTCATACATCAATGAAAACTAATAATCTCGAGCCTTACAAAATTGTTATACCTTTGGTGAATTAATCACTGGACACCAACCGATCCGGTATAACAGATCTGGCTCTTGATGAATCCCTACGAACTTTCTTCAAGAAATCCTCCTATCAAGTCCACGACTAGATTGCTTGATCCTCTTCTAATTTGCACTAGAAAAGTAGAAGAGATTTTACATAGGAGAGAAATAATTGAGAGACGGCTCAAACCCTAAAAATTAATCAAGGTGGCCGAATTCTCTCTCAAATAATGGAGGCTCACGTAACTTTTATATATTGGAGGCTAGGGTTTGACTTTGCATAGGTTATTTATAATTAAATAATAGCCTAATGACATAATTAACATTAATGGGCTTGATTTAATTAATTGAACTAGTCCAACTAGTTTAATTAATTTAATCAAAGCCTATTAAAACTTTAATTATTTATTATGTTGGACTTGTACTCCTACAAGCCCATTAAACATAATACCCACCATATTTAATTTATTAATTAATCAACTCAACTTTTGAGCTTAATAAATTAAATACATTATAAATTCAACATTTGAATTTATTATTTAAATTATAAATTCAACTACTTGAATTTACATCACCTCCAAAATTTAATATTTAATAAACCCAACATTTGAGTTTAATAAATTAAATTCTCAAATTTTATAAATTCAACTCCTTGAATTTATTCTCTCAAAATTTAATTATCATAAATTCAACTCCTTGAATTTACTATATAATATAAATTCAACTTTTTAATTTATTCTCTCAACGGGAACAAACAATCAAGTACTTGTGTGACCCTCAATGGTTCAGAGATACAGCTAGCCGTGGGTTCACAACTCCTTGTGATTCAGAATAACATTTATTCTTATTCGGGCTTACCCTAGTTAGCCCCATTCTATTCATCAACACCTTGATCAAGAATGTCAGAACTCATTTCTGATTGCACCCATCGGATCATGGTAGGAGCGTCTAGTAGCATCGCCCCATGATCCCCTAGGTATCACTGATAGTGCCTGCAAGAACCAGTCGAATATGATTAACATACAGTACGGTCCCTTCATCTCATATATCCCGATCGAATCTGCAACCATTGGTTCATCGAGGGTTGCATATTAATTCGATAACTATGTGTTACATATAACAGTGGCATCGCGTGTACTATTGGAGAACTCCTTCTCCAACGTACATCTCATACTCTGGCCAGAGATTCCATGCACTATTATTACATCAGATCACATAGGATATCCACACCCGTAGGTGAGCGGTGAATCCCCGACTACAATGCACTGGCTCCTATATGTGTCGCGACTGTACCCAACCTCGCCACCTGATGACTCTCCTGGAGCCGGTAAACGAGTCAAAGCACAGCCCTAGCATATAGAGCCTCAGAGTTGTCTCGGGTCATAAGGACTAATGGTGTACAATCATAACCACGGACTTATCCTCTCGATGAATGATAACCACTTGGGAAGTCCGAGGGAGGGTTGTTTGGTATAATCATCATATGACTACCCATCTGTATGTTTGGACATCTCTATGCCCTTACCAAGAAACGCAGTACACAACATCACAGACGCTAGTCTCGAGCTCAAGCGACCTTTATCCCTGTTTTAGGCGGCTGAATCGACTAGGAACGAATTTAGAATATGCAGTGTTTACAAATGAGTTTCAATATCGAATTACGATTCATTTGTATTAAAGCATAATCAAGGACTTTATCTATGCTGCTTGCATGGGTATACAGATAAAGTATAACGAACCATAAAATAATGAATTATATTAAAATAAAGATTGTTCTTTCCAACCGAGTCAATAAAATCCCAAGTCAACAGTTGACTTGTAGGGCATCTACTCTAACAATCTCCCACTTGCCCTAGAGCCAACTACCCATTAACTTTAATCCCATTGTTTCGCGATGCTTCTCAAACAATGGACCTGGCAAGGGCTTCGTAAGTGGATCAGCAACGTTATCTGCAGAGGGGACTCTTTCGACTGATATGTCTCCCCTTCCCACAATCTCCCGGATGATGTGGAATTTCCTCAGTACAAGTTTGGATCGCTGATGAGACCTTGGTTCCTTTGCTTGCGCAACGGCACCAGTGTTGTCGCAGTACACCGGGACTGGATCAACTCCATTAGGAATAACGCCCAACTCTTGGACAAAATTCCTCATCCAAACTGCCTCTTTGGCTGCTGCAGATGCAGCAATGTACCCAGCTTCAGTGGTGGAATCCGCAACAGTGTCTTGCTTGGAACTTTTCCAAGAGACAGCCGCACCATTAAGCATGAATACAAAACCAGAGGTCGATTTCGAATCATCTACATCACATTGGAAGCTAGAATCAGTGTAGCCTTCCAATTTTAATTCTCCACCCCCATAGACCATGAACAAGTTCTTAGTCCTTCTCAAGTACTTAAGAATATCTTTCACGGCCTTCCAATGCATTGGACCACGGTTCGCCTGATATCTGCTTGTAACACTCAAAGCGTAAGCAACATCAGGACGTATCGATATCATACCATACATGATACTACCAATGGCTGACGCATATGGAATACGTGTCATCATCTCTATCTCTTCATCAGTTTTGGGACACATAGCTTTAGATAGAGTAATACCATGACACATTGGTAAGTATCCTCTCTTGGACTCTTCCATAGAGAATCGTTTTATAATGGTATCGATATATGTGGCTTGGGTGAGCCCCAACATCCTTTTTGATCTATCTCTATAGATTTGTATTCCTAATACATAGGATGCTTCACCCATGTCCTTCATGGAGAATTTACTGGTTAACCATACTTTAGTTGATTGCAGTAATGCTATATCATTCCCAATGAGCAGGATATCATCAACATAAAGTACCAGGAATGTCACTGCACTCCCACTAACTTTCTTGTACACACATGGTTCCTCAGGATTCTTAGTGTAGTAGCCCGAATTCCAAATTGGGTAATTAACGGAGTAATGGTGATTAAGAAGGTTTAAGGTGTAATTTTGACCGAGTCATGATCGGACGGACCGAAGATGGTTCGGAAGCACCGAAGTGTTCGGAAGGTCCGAAGTGAGTTCGGTGGATCCGATCATTAGGTGTCAAGAGTTGATCGATACGTGGGAGTTCGGACGTTCCGAAGTGTAGGTTCGGTGGATCCGATCATGAGGTGTCAAGAGCAGCTGGACACGTGCATGTTCGGACGGTCCGAAGTGTATGATCGGAGGATCCGATCATGAGCTGTCAAGAGCCAATGGACACGTAGCGTTCGGACGTTCCGAAGTGTTGTTCGGAGGATCCGAACATGGCCTATAAATAGTGCTCGGATTTCTCATTTTTGACTTGCCAATTTCTTGAGTTTTCTCTCATTTTGGAAAGTTTGGAAGTTTTCTAGGGTTAGTTGTTGGTCGAGCGATAGCCAAGAGCTGCCAGGAGTAGTAGCGTAGCGGCGCCTGAGTTACGAGGCAATCGACATCAAAGGGCTGTCGACGGACGAAGGTAAACCCTAAACCTTTGGTAGTACTAGGGAGTACTGGTTTTGCTAGTCTAGCATGGTAGTATTGATTGAGTATGCTTTTGATGCGTAGGCTTGTTCTAGACCTGATTAGCGGTGTTGCGTAAGGCTAGGCTTGCTGTGATAGAGGTACGAAAGTACTATCCGAGATATCCTGGTTGAGTATACATTCTTATATGTGTTGCATGATTATGTGGTGCATTGATATATGTCATATGATGCATGCTATTATGTCACGTTTATTACTGCACGTTGCATTTCATGTTGAGCCGTATCTTCTTCGAGATAGCCTTTACTGTTGAGCTGTATCTCTTTCGAGATAAGCTATATCTTGGGGCCGCTCAGCCCTGTCTTGTGGACGCATGGACACCGAGAGTACACAGTGGCCGACGGGTCGGGAGGGCTTCGGTGGTCCGGGACATTTTAGGTCCACGTCTGTCTTGTAGTGGATGCAGTGACCCAGAGGTGTACCGCGCGGCACTATCCACTTGGCGCCTCTAGACTGAGCATTGTTGAGATCCTTTTGTGACTCCTGTTTCTTGACTACCCCGGTATCATGATCATAGCATGTGCATTTCATCTAGGTCTGTATACTCATACTTTTGTACTGGGCGTTCTTATCGCTCACGTCCTCGGTTTTGTTTATTCTTGGACACCCCATTCCCACGGGGCAGGCCTCAGGTTGGACAGCTCAGGAGGAGCAGGAGGAGGACGTTGAGTAGCTGGTTGGTTTAGTTTATCGGTATTGTTGTTGACTTTTCCGCTGTTATCTCTGATTTTTGTTAATTAGGTTAATTGCATGCTTAGTTTTTGATTAGTAGGTGATTCTGGAACGGGTCACTACATTTATGGTATCAGAGCATGCATACGATTTTGGGATATAGATTTCTGTTTTGGGATTTCCGTTGACCAATTTACTAGTTTCCCCATTCTATATTGTAGCAATGGCTGACCACTTTGGTGACGGGAGTAGTCAGGGGAGTGTAGGTCGATGGGGTGACCAGGACGATCATAGACGTCATCGTGAGCATCGTCATCGTCGGGATGGTCCTAGGCGTTTCGATATGCATCGTTTCATGCAGATGGGGCCTAAGCCTTTAGTTGGCGGTGAGACTCCCGATGATGCGGAGGATTGGATAGAGCGCATGGAGAGTTGTTTTCGTGCATTCCAATGCACCGATGAGCAGAAGATGGAGACCCTTAGTTTTCTTCTCGAGGGCCGTGCTCGCAGGTGGTGGCGATCGACTTCTGCGCCGATAGTTCAGTCGCAGGGTAGAGCGACGTGGGCTGATTTCCGTGCAGCGTTCATGCAGCTGTACTTTCCTCCAGCCCTTCGCCAGGCTAAGACGATTGAGCTCCTGAACCTGAAGCAGGGGAGTATGTCTGTTGATGAGTATCAGCAGAAATTCTTCGAGTTGTTACCCTTCGCTCCTCATATCAGTGGCAGTTCTGAAGCCAAGTATGATCATTTCCTCCAGGGCCTTAATCAGGAGATCTTTGATCGAGTCACTGTCTGTGATAATCCTACTTCGTACGATGGGTTGGTGAACCGGTGTCGTCAAGCAGAGATCAGTCTCCAGCGTGGTAGAGCTATTCTTTCTTCTAGACCTCCGAGTGTTTTGAGTCCTCGACCTCAGTCTTTCAAGAAATCTGGTTCTTCTTCTTCTGGATCTGGATCAAGGTCTAGCGGTGTTGTTCGCTTTGGTGAGAAGAAGGATTCTTGTGCGCATTGTGGTAAGAACCATCCATCGGAGCAATGCCGATTAGCAGCAGGAGCTTGTTTTCAGTGCGGAGAGATGGGTCATATCAAGAAGAATTGTCCTCAGTTGCGAGGTGGAGCAGGATCTGGCTCCGGATCTCAGACGACTGTTCAGCAGAGGAGGCAAGGTCAGGCTGTGGGTAGTTCGAATCTTCGACCTCGTGCCCAAGGTCAGGTTTTTGCGCTGAACCAGGATCAGGCTGCAGATGAGAGTCAGAGATGAGAGAATTGAAGCAACAATTGAGATGTAATAATGATGTTGTTGTTATTTTCGTTTTGTTCATTCTCTAAGCCTGATTTCGAGGACGAAATCGTTTTAAGGGGGGGAGAATGTAGTAGCCCGAATTCCAAATTGGGTAATTAACGGAGTAATGGTGATTAAGAAGGTTTAAGGTGTAATTTTGACCGAGTCATGATCGGACGGACCGAAGATGGTTCGGAAGCACCGAAGTGTTCGGAAGGTCCGAAGTGAGTTCGGTGGATCCGATCATTAGGTGTCAAGAGTTGATCGATACGTGGGAGTTCGGACGTTCCGAAGTGTAGGTTCGGTGGATCCGATCATGAGGTGTCAAGAGCAGCTGGACACGTGCATGTTCGGACGGTCCGAAGTGTATGATCGGAGGATCCGATCATGAGCTGTCAAGAGCCAATGGACACGTAGCGTTCGGACGTTCCGAAGTGTTGTTCGGAGGATCCGAACATGGCCTATAAATAGTGCTCGGATTTCTCATTTTTGATTTGCCAATTTCTTGAGTTTTCTCTCATTTTGGAAAGTTTGGAAGTTTTCTAGGGTTAGTTGTTGGTCGAGCGATAGCCAAGAGCTGCCAGGAGTAGTAGCGTAGCGGCGCCTGAGTTACGAGGCAATCGACATCAAAGGGCTGTCGACGGACGAAGGTAAACCCTAAACCTTTGGTAGTACTAGGGAGTACTGGTTTTGCTAGTCTAGCATGGTAGTATTGATTGAGTATGCTTTTGATGCGTAGGCTTGTTCTAGACCTGATTAGCGGTGTTGCGTAAGGCTAGGCTTGCTGTGATAGAGGTACGAAAGTACTATCCGAGATATCCTGGTTGAGTATACATTCTTATATGTGTTGCATGATTATGTGGTGCATTGATATATGTCATATGATGCATGCTATTATGTCACGTTTATTACTGCACGTTGCATTTCATGTTGAGCCGTATCTTCTTCGAGATAGCCTTTACTGTTGAGCTGTATCTCTTTCGAGATAAGCTATATCTTGGGGCCGCTCAGCCCTGTCTTGTGGACGCATGGACACCGAGAGTACACAGTGGCCGACGGGTCGGGAGGGCTTCGGTGGTCCGGGACATTTTAGGTCCACGTCTGTCTTGTAGTGGATGCAGTGACCCAGAGGTGTACCGCGCGGCACTATCCACTTGACGCCTCTAGACTGAGCATTGTTGAGATCCTTTTGTGACTCCTGTTTCTTGACTACCCCGGTATCATGATCATAGCATGTGCATTTCATCTAGGTCTGTATACTCATACTTTTGTACTGGGCGTTCTTATCGCTCACGTCCTCGGTTTTGTTTATTCTTGGACACCCTATTCCCACGGGGCAGGCCTCAGGTTGGACAGCTCAGGAGGAGCAGGAGGAGGACGTTGAGTAGCTGGTTGGTTTAGTTTATCGGTATTGTTGTTGACTTTTCCGCTGTTATCTCTGATTTTTGTTAATTAGGTTAATTGCATGCTTAGTTTTTGATTAGTAGGTGATTCTGGAACGGGTCACTACATTTATGGTATCAGAGCATGCATACGATTTTGGGATATAGATTTCTGTTTTGGGATTTCCGTTGACCAATTTACTAGTTTCCCCATTCTATATTGTAGCAATGGCTGACCACTTTGGTGACGGGAGTAGTCAGGGGAGTGTAGGTCGATGGGGTGACCAGGACGATCATAGACGTCATCGTGAGCATCGTCATCGTCGGGATGGTCCTAGGCGTTTCGATATGCATCGTTTCATGCAGATGGGGCCTAAGCCTTTAGTTGGCGGTGAGACTCCCGATGATGCGGAGGATTGGATAGAGCGCATGGAGAGTTGTTTTCGTGCATTCCAATGCACCGATGAGCAGAAGATGGAGACCCTTAGTTTTCTTCTCGAGGGCCGTGCTCGCAGGTGGTGGCGATCGACTTCTGCGCCGATAGTTCAGTCGCAGGGTAGAGCGACGTGGGCTGATTTCCGTGCAGCGTTCATGCAGCTGTACTTTCCTCCAGCCCTTCGCCAGGCTAAGACGATTGAGCTCCTGAACCTGAAGCAGGGGAGTATGTCTGTTGATGAGTATCAGCAGAAATTCTTCGAGTTGTTACCCTTCGCTCCTCATATCAGTGGCAGTTCTGAAGCCAAGTATGATCATTTCCTCCAGGGCCTTAATCAGGAGATCTTTGATCGAGTCACTGTCTGTGATAATCCTACTTCGTACGATGGGTTGGTGAACCGGTGTCGTCAAGCAGAGATCAGTCTCCAGCGTGGTAGAGCTATTCTTTCTTCTAGACCTCCGAGTGTTTTGAGTCCTCGACCTCAGTCTTTCAAGAAATCTGGTTCTTCTTCTTCTGGATCTGGATCAAGGTCTAGCGGTGTTGTTCGCTTTGGTGAGAAGAAGGATTCTTGTGCGCATTGTGGTAAGAACCATCCATCGGAGCAATGCCGATTAGCAGCAGGAGCTTGTTTTCAGTGCGGAGAGATGGGTCATATCAAGAAGAATTGTCCTCAGTTGCGAGGTGGAGCAGGATCTGGCTCCGGATCTCAGACGACTGTTCAGCAGAGGAGGCAAGGTCAGGCTGTGGGTAGTTCGAATCTTCGACCTCGTGCCCAAGGTCAGGTTTTTGCGCTGAACCAGGATCAGGCTGCAGATGAGAGTCAGAGATGAGAGAATTGAAGCAACAATTGAGATGTAATAATGATGTTGTTGTTATTTTCGTTTTGTTCATTCTCTAAGCCTGATTTCGAGGACGAAATCGTTTTAAGGGGGGGAGAATGTAGTAGCCCGAATTCCAAATTGGGTAATTAACGGAGTAATGGTGATTAAGAAGGTTTAAGGTGTAATTTTGACCGAGTCATGATCGGACGGACCGAAGATGGTTCGGAAGCACCGAAGTGTTCGGAAGGTCCGAAGTGAGTTCGGTGGATCCGATCATTAGGTGTCAAGAGTTGATCGATACGTGGGAGTTCGGACGTTCCGAAGTGTAGGTTCGGTGGATCCGATCATGAGGTGTCAAGAGCAGCTGGACACGTGCATGTTCGGACGGTCCGAAGTGTATGATCGGAGGATCCGATCATGAGCTGTCAAGAGCCAATGGACACGTAGCGTTCGGACGTTCCGAAGTGTTGTTCGGAGGATCCGAACATGGCCTATAAATAGTGCTCGGATTTCTCATTTTTGACTTGCCAATTTCTTGAGTTTTCTCTCATTTTGGAAAGTTTGGAAGTTTTCTAGGGTTAGTTGTTGGTCGAGCGATAGCCAAGAGCTGCCAGGAGTAGTAGCGTAGCGGCGCCTGAGTTACGAGGCAATCGACATCAAAGGGCTGTCGACGGACGAAGGTAAACCCTAAACCTTTGGTAGTACTAGGGAGTACTGGTTTTGCTAGTCTAGCATGGTAGTATTGATTGAGTATGCTTTTGATGCGTAGGCTTGTTCTAGACCTGATTAGCGGTGTTGCGTAAGGCTAGGCTTGCTGTGATAGAGGTACGAAAGTACTATCCGAGATATCCTGGTTGAGTATACATTCTTATATGTGTTTCATGATTATGTGGTGCATTGATATATGTCATATGATGCATGCTATTATGTCACGTTTATTACTGCACGTTGCATTTCATGTTGAGCCGTATCTTCTTCGAGATAGCCTTTACTGTTGAGCTGTATCTCTTTCGAGATAAGCTATATCTTGGGGCCGCTCAGCCCTGTCTTGTGGACGCATGGACACCGAGAGTACACAGTGGCCGACGGGTCGGGAGGGCTTCGGTGGTCCGGGACATTTTAGGTCCACGTCTGTCTTGTAGTGGATGCAGTGACCCAGAGGTGTACCGCGCGGCACTATCCACTTGGCGCCTCTAGACTGAGCATTGTTGAGATCCTTTTGTGACTCCTGTTTCTTGACTACCCCGGTATCATGATCATAGCATGTGCATTTCATCTAGGTCTGTATACTCATACTTTTGTACTGGGCGTTCTTATTGCTCACGTCCTCGGTTTTGTTTATTCTTGGACACCCCATTCCCACGGGGCAGGCCTCAGGTTGGACAGCTCAGGAGGAGCAGGAGGAGGACGTTGAGTAGCTGGTTGGTTTAGTTTATCGGTATTGTTGTTGACTTTTCCGCTGTTATCTCTGATTTTTGTTAATTAGGTTAATTGCATGCTTAGTTTTTGATTAGTAGGTGATTCTGGAACGGGTCACTACACTTAGCAAAACCAAACTCTTTGATAGTGCTGTCAAATCTGAGGTTCCAACTCCTTGATGCCTGCTTGAGACCATATATTGATCTCTGAAGTTTGCATACCTTATGCTCACTTCCTACTGATGTGTATCCCTCAGGTTGAGACATATAAATTTCTTCTTTGATGTCTCCATTGAGGAATGCAGTCTTTACATCCATTTGCCATACCTCATAGTCATACCATGCTGCTATGGCTAGTAGTATTCTAATGGACTTAAACATAGCTACTGGTGAAAAATTTTCCTCATAGTCAATTCCTTGCCTTTGAGTATAACCTTTTGCAACTAGTCTTGCTTTGAAGGTCACTACCTTCCCATCTGCCCCAAGCTTTCTTTTGTAGATCCATTTGCATCCTATGGGAACGATTCCCTCAGGTGGATCCACTAATGTCCAGACTTGGTTTGAATACATAGAGTCCATTTCTGACTGCATGGCTTCAAGCCATTTAGTTGAATCAGTATCAGATATTGCTTCTTTGAAATTCATTGGATCGCATCCAACACAATGCTCATCATGGCCTTGTTCATGAAGAAGTGTATATCTGGCAGGTGGTCTAATAACTCTATCAGACTTTCTAGGAGCTTGTACTTCAACTACTGGTTCTAGGGGATTAGGTTCAACTTCTAAAGTTGAGGGAGTATCTTGAATTTCTTCAAGTTCTATCATCTTGCCTTTTCTATCTAATAGAAACTCCCTTTCCAAAAAGGTGGCATTTCTTGAAACAAACACTTTTGCTTCATTAGGATGATAGAAATAATATCCAATAGAATTCTTTGGATATCCTACAAAGTAGCACAAAGTGGATCTACTATCCAATTTGTCTCCCACTGTCTACTTCACATAAGCAGGACATCCCCATATTCTCAAGTAAGAATACTTGGGAGGTTTCCCCATCCATATCTCATATGGTGTTTTATCCACTGCTTTAGTATGGACATTATTCAACAACATTGCCGCAGTTTCAAGCGCAAAACCCCAAAACATTGCAGGCAATTCAGTGAATCCCATCATAGATCGAACCATGTCCATCAATGTTCGATTACGACGTTCAGAAACACCATTCAATTGTGGTGTTGCTGGTGGAGTCCACTGTGAGAGAATCTCATTCTCTTTTAGATAACCCAAAAATTCAGCACTCAAGTATTCTCCACCTCGATCAGATCGAAGTGCCTTAATACTTCATTCTAGCTGATTTTCTACTTCAGATCTGAACTCTTTGAACCTTTCAAATGCTTCAGATTTATGTTTCATCAAATAAACATACCCATACCTCGAATGGTCATCAGTAAAGGTAATGAAGTAGGAATGCCCAAATTTTGTGCTAACACTTAGCGAGCCACAAACGTCTGTATGGATCAAATCCAATAGACCATGTGCACGTTCTACCTTTCCATTGAATGGAGTTTTAGTCATTTTTCCTTTTAGACAGGACTCACAAGTAGGTAGAGAATTTATGTCTGACAAGTCAAACATGCCTTCTCCCACTAGCTTGTGCATCCTTCTTTGAGAAATATGACCTAGTCTAGCGTGCCACATTTGTGCGGGATTTGGATTTTCTATTTTTCTTTTGTTTGTTGTTGTTTTTGTATGCTCTTGGACATTGTTTAAAGGAATCTCTTTCAATTTTAAGTTATAGAGATCATTTGTTAATTCTCCAGTTCCAATCAAACATTCATTCTTGTATAAATTGCAAACACCTTTAGCAAAAACACAAGAATAACCATCCCTATCAAGCATAGAAATAGAAATAATGTTTTTAACCAATTCAGGAACAAATAAAACATCTCTCAAATATAACTTAAAATTATTGTCCAAAATTAAAGTAATGTCTCCAATGGCAGTAGCAGCAACCCTTGCTCCATTTCCTAACAAGTTTTACGTCTTTGTGCAAGACTCACTCAACTAAACTTGTAAGCTCAACTCTCTCATATATGTGTGAGTGATTGTGTGTGTGAGGAATTTATCTTTTACAGTGCACATCTCAAATGTATCCTCACACAAGGGTTTGTGCTCTCAACCAGCTGATTTCTTCATGCTAACTGCCCATGCTTTGAATCCACTTCCAAAGCTATTGTTTGATCTTCAATATGTTGTATTTATAAGCCCCAACATTGATATATACGTTAGACACAAGAATATGACCGTTTGGAAAGTTTCTGTACTGTTTCGGGAATTGCAACGGTCAAATTCGGCAATTTTCCCGACTGGTCAACTGGTCAACTCTGGTCAACTCAACTGATCGTTCAGTTCAACTGGTCAGCAGGTCAGGTTCAGTTGGACTGGTTCAACTGGTCTGGTTCAGTTCAACTGGTCTGGTTCAACTGGTCTTCAGCTGGTCTGGTTCAGCTGGTGTGCTGAAATCAGTCTAGCTGATTTCAGTTTGTGCATAACCAGTAGCTTCATCGTCATTTATCAGCATCGTAAGCTTCGATTCAGACTTTGACTTATAAGAATGATTTGTAGATCTTTGTCTTGTCTTTCCAACGCATACTGAATCGCTTCGTTTCGATAACCGAGCTGAGAGATATGACCAAAATACCGTAGCTGCTCAAACCCAACTGATTGCTGTTTTCGTGCAATCAGTTCGTCACTTCATCGATCAGTTAGCCCTTGATAACATCCGATTTTGCCCAACTGACGTGAGATAGGATTTGTTCCAAATTGCGTTTTCTAATCAGTCCAATTCGCGGATTGTCATTTGGATCATCCAGTTGAGAGATATCTTCAAAACACCGAAGCTCGCCAGAAATTCAGTTTGTGCAAAATTTAGTTTCAGCTTGCTTCTTGTGTTTGCAACTTCACACTTGAGTAAATATGTTAGAAACACAATAACAAGTTTTGTTAACATCAAAATCAAGATTGCCAACTTTTCAGGTTCCAACAATCTCCCCCTTTTTGATGATCACAAAACTTGGATAAACAATCAACTCAACTAACATATTTCTCCCCCTTTTTGTGTGAATCAAAAAGTCATATTTTCAAAACATTTTAAACAAAATTTTCTCCCCCTCAATATTTAAAAATAATAACTCCATTAAAATCTTAATGAGGTCTCCCCCTATATTTTGAAATTTTGAAAAATGTAAAAGAAGAGAGATAACTCACCAATTTTCTTCATGGCTCATTTTCTGCTGCAGCACATATGCTTTGCCTTCAATGAATAAACTGTATTTTCTGGAGCATAACAAGGCTGAAAATTTTATACCGCTGCGAACCTCTACGAGTCTAGTTTACAACGCAAAAAACGGTTCGTCATTTGGACACTCGAGCAAGGAGATATGTCATTTTTCCCACGGTCGCTACAAGCTGGGCGAAAATTCAGTTTTGCATATATATGTGTAAAAAATCTGAAATTTCGAATTTTAAACATCAAAATCAGTTTCAATGCTCTTTCAAGAACAACCCGCTCTGTTACCACTTGTTAGGATCGGTTAGGGGGAAAACGATGAGCTATAATAGCTCGATTCTTGAAATATTGAACACCGATGAATTAAATCGAGTTTGGTTATAAACCAAGCGGAAAACACTCGAAATAACCCTTCGTAGAAATCGAATAAATATTTTGTAAAGCATTTAAAATATATGCAAGTTGAATTAGTAAAAGTATTTTCGGTTGAAGCATTTTATCAAACACTTGGTATACAATATTTTGGTATTTGAAGAAGACAAAAAATGCTTCAACAATGCATCTTTAAAACTAGGGAAATGATAAGTAAATGCAATAAACAAATAGACACGAATTTGTTTATGGATGTTCGGAGATTTCAAATACTCCTACGTCACCCCTTCTTCCCCTTGGGAAGGATCCACTAGAAGACTTTGATTTATACAACACCTTGTACAAACCCGATCCGGAAGGGCAGCACCCAACTAGAACTCCTAGCACTCAAGATTGTAGGCAGCACCTCACAATCAGCATATTGTTTAATGTCTCATATGCAAAGACTACATACACAAGTTTTACGTCTTTGTGCAAGACTCACTCAACTAAACTTGTAAGCTCAACTCTCTCATATATGTGTGAGTGATTGTGTGTGTGAGGAATTTATCTTTTACAGTGCACATCTCAAATGTATCCTCACACAAGGGTTTGTGCTCTCAACTAGCTGATTTCTTCATGCTAACTGCCCATGCTTTGAATCCACTTCCAAAGCTATTGTTTGATCTTCAATATGTTGTATTTATAAGCCCCAACATTGATATATATGTTAGACACAAGAATATGACCGTTTGGAAAGTTTCTGTACTATTTCGGGAATTGCAACGGTCAAATTCGGCAATTTTCCCGACTGGTCAACTGGTCAACTCAACTGATCGTTCAGTTCAACTGGTCAGCATGTCAGGTTCAGTTGGACTGGTTCAACTGGTCTGGTTCAGTTCAGCTGGTCTGGTTCAACTGGTCTTCAGCTGGTCTGGTTCAGCTGGTGTGCTGAAATCAGTCTAGCTGATTTCAGTTTGTGCATAACCAGTAGCTTCATCGTCATTTATCAGCATCGTAAGCTTCGATTCAGACTTTGACTTATAAGAATGATTTGTAGATCTTTGTCTTGTCTTTCCAACACATACTGAATCGCTTCGTTTAGATAACCGAGCTGAGAGATATGACCAAAATACCGTAGCTGCTCAAACCCAACTGATTGCTGTTTTCGTGCAATCAGTTCGTCACTTCATCGATCAGTTAGCCCTTGATAACGTCCTATTTTGCCCAACTGACGTGAGATACGATTTGTTCCAAATTGCGTTTTCTAATCAGTCCAATTCGCGGATTGTCATTTGGATCATCCAGTTGAGAGATATCTTCAAAACACCGAAGCTCGCCAGAAATTCAGTTTGTGCAAAATTCAGTTTCAGCTTGCTTCTTGTGTTTGCAACTTCACACTTGAGTAAATATGTTAGAAACACGATAACAAGTTTTGTTAACATCAAAATCAAGATTGCCAACTTTTCAAGTTCCAACATAGTCTTAGAAAGGTCTCACCATCTCTAAGCCTCTTGCTTCTTCCCATCACCTGCAAATCATTGCATAGATGAGAACCACATCCGGTATCCAATACCCAAGAAGAGGAATTAATAGAAACATTAACTTCAATATAAAACATACCATGGCCAGAACGCTTCTGGGCAAGATACTCCGCGCAATTACGCCTCCAGTGTCCAGGCTTGTTGCCGTGGAAACAGATTTGTTCTGACTTGTCAGGCTTTGTGGGCCCCGGATTAGGTTTCTTGTATGACTTTTTGTTAGGCTTGTTCTTCTTTGGAGGGGCAGAACGCTTCTTGCCTTTGTATGGGTCTCCCTTTTTCGTGCCGGACGAAGAACCCACTAGAAAAACAGGCTTATCCTTTTTGATTGTGGCCTCATAACTAGTAAGCATATTGACCAACTCTTCAAGGGTGGCCTCAAGCTTATTCATATTAAAGTTAACCACAAATCCATCGAACGAAGAGGGCAGAGACAGCAAGAGAATATCAGTCGAGAGCTCACTAGGGATAACCAAGTCGAGTCCCACCAACTTCTCGATGAGCCCAATCATCCTAACACCATGCTCATGGACCAAAGCCCCATCTCGCAAGCGTGTAGTCATGAGTTCTTTAACAACAGCATATCTCTCTGAACGAGTTTGTACAACATACAATTCTTTCAGATGTAAGTGAATGTCAGCAGCATTCACAGCCTCCTCGAACCGCTTCTGCAGTTCATTCGACATAGAAGCCAACATGTAGCTCTTAGCTTGAATGTCATGGTCCCACCATTTTTCAAGCTCAGCCAATTTAGTCGGAGTGACATTTGAAGGTGCTTCCTTCGGTGGCTTCTTATCAAGCACATACAGAATCTTTTCCGAGTTCAGAACAATCTTTAAATTTCGAAACCAGTCATTATAGTTAGGGTCAGTCAATTTGTTTTGATCGAGAATGATTGAAAGCGGGTTACGAGTAGACATCGTATATATACTGAAAATGAAAACAGATAAATGTTACTGATAATTTTAAAATAATTCTAAGATATAAAATATGGATTTCATTTTATAAATTACCCTCCCATTATTTTGACATTTCCACCACCCTCTGATGAAAAAGGGAAATCGTATTTCCTTAGTAGGCACGTAGAGTCCAATTAGCCAATTATAATCCCGAATAATATCAGCCAATTATAATTTCTAAAAGGTAGAGTCCAATTGCATCCCTATGCAACCTCCGCGTGTTTTGCCTCACGTTTAATAAGGACCCAATAATATGACGCCGTTTATTTTCATGTGTCAAACCAACCCATCAATATTGAATTGTAGTGGACGGTCGCCATGAGTTCCCCCAATAATATGAGCCGAAGTCATGGGAGTTCCACTCAATTCACATCATATGTCCGGTGGAAGTCACAGCTTTCCGGCGTACAGGCCTTCCCAATAATATGAGCCAGACACTGTCCGCGGGTAGCGATCAACATGCAACCACGGTTGATGGAAGGCAAGGAAAAATTAAACTCTTTTAATTTTTACTTATTTGGTTTGATATAAATTTTGAATCATATTCAAAATGAGGGATTTTAATTAAAAAAATTTGTCTCATCATTTTATTTGAAAATCGCGTGCCACGAGTTTGTATGTTTGCCGGATTCATGCAACTATATTATATAATAATATACATACATGCATACTACTATATATCACATATATCATAATATGACATTCAACAATAAATAAGGATGATCGATTGCCAACACTAATAGATCCATGTGAGCCATACATGGATCCAGGTCCAAACCTAGGTGAATGCAGGGATGCAAATGCAACTTATTACAAAAGCTTCCAATATTTTACATGTCTTCATCTTGATCATCGGACCCACCATCTTCCAGTCTTGATCTCCCACTATTTCTAATTATTACATTTGAATAGCCATGGCACATAAGGGATACATCTCATGGGGGTGGGAACGAGCCATAAACCAGGCCCACTTTAATAATATCAAATATTATAAAATTGAATAAAAAACAGTAAAATATCCTAACATACACTTAACACATTGGTCAAGGTTCTCGATCATCCTTCATGCATTTAATATCAAATATTAACATCAATTTAATTAAACAATTTAATTAATTGATAAATCATATATCTAATAATTTTATCACTAACCACCACAATTATTAAAGAATTTAATAAATTAAATAAACTCTTTTATTTAATTTCCAATTAAATCAATAATAATTGATTTCTTATAAAACTCATTTTTATCATAAATAATTAAAATCATATTCTAATTATTTATTTTACAAGAAAATTATTAATTTTCCAAAAATTAATTTTCCAAAATAAAAAATTGAATCAATTTCCAAAATATCAATTTTCCCCATAATTTTGAAAAATCAGAAAATTGTACCCTGGGCCCAAACAATTCAAGCCCATCAATTTTGCACGCTTCCCGAGACGATCCCGGGTCGTCGCCCCCGCTGCCCGCCCGCTGCCCGAACGTTTCGGGCAGTGGCAGCAACCTGTGCGCGCAGGTGCGCGCAACGCCGCGCACAGCGTGCGGACGCTCCGCACGCTGCGCCGCGTTGTGCGCCGCCCCGTGCGGACGTTCCGCACGCTGCGCCGCTCTACGCGCGCACGCTGCGCGTTCCTGCGCGCAGGGCGCTGCGCCCTGCGCAGGGTCTGCCCGGAACAGTTCCGGGCAGATCGAGAAAATTTTTTTTTTTTTTTTGTTTTTCCGAAAAATTTAATTTTTATGGTGCATCAATATTTCTGAAAATTTTCTTGTGTGGTTAGAAACAAATTATTGAATATAATTTAAATCATACGATTTAGAAAACCTGGCTCTGATACCACTGTTGGATCCAGTTTTCTACACGCCCAAACGCAGCGGAAGATTTAAAATTTTTTTTATTTTATTTTGAAAAACAAAATAATATTGCTTTAGGCGCTCGTATGATTTATCAAAACATACATAGGATGTTAGAAATCGTTATACCTTTGGTGAATTAATCACTGGACACCAACCGATCCGGTATAACAGATCTGGCTCTTGATGAATCCCTACGAACTTTCTTCAAGAAATCCTCCTATCAAGTCCACGACTAGATTGCTTGATCCTCTTCTAATTTGCACTAGAAAAGTAGAAGAGATTTTATGTAGGAGAGAAATAATTGAGAGACGGCTCAAACCCTAAAAATTAATCAAGGTGGCCGAATTCTCTCTCAAATAATGGAGGCTCACGTAACTTTTATATATTGGAGGCTAGGGTTTGACTTTGCATAGGTTATTTATAATTAAATAATAGCCTAATGACATAATTAACATTAATGGGCTTGATTTAATTAATTGAACTAGTCCAACTAGTTTAATTAATTTAATCAAAGCCTATTAAAACTTTAATTATTTATTATGTTGGACTTGTACTCCTACAAGCCCATTAAACATAATACCCACCATATTTAATTTATTAATTAATCAACTCAACTTTTGAGCTTAATAAATTAAATACATTAAAAATTCAACATATGAATTTATTATTTAAATTATAAATTCAACTACTTGAATTTACATCACCTCCAAAATTTAATATTTAATAAACCCAACATTTGAGTTTAATAAATTAAATTCTCAAATTTTATAAATTCAACTCCTTGAATTTATTCTCTCAAAATTTAATTATCATAAATTCAACTCCTTGAATTTACTATATAATATAAATTCAACTTTTGAATTTATTCTCTCAACGGGAACAAACAATCAAGTACTTGTGTGACCCTCAATGGTTCAGGGATACAGCTAGTCGTGGATTCACAACTCCTTGTGATTCAGAATAACATTTATTCTTATTCGGGCTTACCCTAGTTAGCCCCATTCTATTCATCAACACCTTGATCAAGAATGTCAGAACTCATTTCTGATTGCACCCATCGGATCATGGTAGGAGCGTCTAGTAGCATCGCCCCATGATCCCCTAGGTATCACTGATAGTGCCTGCAAGAACCAGACGATTATGATTAACGTACAGTACGGTCCCTTCATCTCATATATCCCGATCGAATCTGCAACCATTGGTTCATCGAGGGTTGCATATTAATTCGATAACTATGTGTTACATATAACAGTGGCATCGCGTGTACTATTGGAGAACTCCTTCTCCAACGTACATCTCATACTCTAGCCAGAGATTCCATGCACTATTATTACATCAGATCACATAGGATATCCACACCCGTAGGTGAGCGGTGAATCCCCGACTACAATGCACTGGCTCCTATATGTGTCGCGACTGTACCCAACCTCGCCACCTGATGACTCTCCTGGAGCCGGTAAACGAGTCAAAGCACAGCCCTAGCATATAGAGCCTCAGAGTTGTCTCGGGTCATAAAGACTAATGGTGTACAATCATAACCACGGACTTATCCTCTCGATGAATGATAACCACTTGGGAAGTCCGAGGGAGGGTTGTTCGGTATAATCATCATATGACTACCCATCTGTATGTTTGGACATCTCTATGCCCTTACCAAGAAACGCAGTACACAACATCACAGACGTTAGTCTCGAGCTCAAGCGACCTTTATCCCTGTTTTAGGCGGCTGAATCGACTAGGAACGAATTTAGAATATGCAGTGTTTCCAAATGAGTTTCAATATCGAATTACGATTCATTTGTATTAAAGCATAATCAAGGACTTTATCTATGCTGCTTGCATGGGTATACAGATAAAGTATAACGAACCATGAAATAATGAATTATATTAAAATAAAGATTGTTCTTTACAGCCGAGTCAATAAAATCCCAAGTCAACAGTTGACTTGTAGGGCATCTACTGAAAGCGGACCGGTTACGGTGGCCGGAAGCGCAACGGAAGCACAAAAATCGAATTTTATGAGGAAAATTTCGGCCACCCCATTTCTTTGTGCAACAAATAAAAAAACACACATAATGACATTCATAGGGTGTTAGAAAATCGTTACCTATCAATCTCAAGAGATTGATGATGGCACCAACCAAGTTGTAAACAACTTGGCTCTTGAATGGCATGAAGAAATCTACAAGCTCCTCCTTTTCTTTGAGTTCTTTCCTTCAAAATCAAGCCCACCACTAACTAGGTAAATCCCTTCTTGTTTTGCACTAGAAAAACAAGAAGATTTATCAAAGAGAAGTATTTTATTCTTCAACAATTTGAAGAACAAAATGGAGAAAAATCTTGGGAGAGAATTTTGATGGAAGTTTCGGCCATATGGAGTGGAATGGAGGAGGGAAGAGTTCTCTTGGGGTTGCAAAAAGTTGATCCAAAAAGTGGCATGCCATGCCAATATTTTATTCAAAAGTATTCCCCAACTCTTCACCTCCCATGCATTCATATAATATAGTTTTCTATCAAATAAAAAACCATAGACTAAATTTAATTATCTCAAACATATTTGAGACAAATTAAATATTACTTGAATTTACTCAAGTCCCACTAGTTTAAATAATTATTTTAATTGAGCTCTACAAGACTCAATATTATTTAATTAATCCAACACTTGAATTAATTTAATTATTTGGACTCTACAAGGTCCACTAGTGTCTAATTAATTCAACACTTGAATTAATTTGATTTAGTCCATAATAATGTTTATGAAAATCACAATTTTCAATTACATTATTCTCTTGGCCAAATTTTAATTTAGGAACACTTCCATAAATCAAAATTTACATTTCTCTCATAGAAGTCATACTTCTATTTTTCTTTACACTTATAAACACATTTATAAGCCGTTCAACACTTTGAACTATTTTCTCCTTTATAGAAGTCATACTTCTAATTTTCCTTACGCTTATAAACTCCTTTATAAGCCGTTCAACACATTGAACTATTTTATTTCTCATCGAGATTTACAAAGCTAGCACTTGTGTGGCCCTCAATGGTTCATTGATACAACTAGCCGTGGGTTCACATCTCCATGTGATTCGGACTAAACATGTCCTTATACGAGCATACCCCAATTGCTCCATTCTTACTTATCAACTCCTTGATAGTAAGAACGTCAGAACTCAAGTCTGATAGTACCCAACCAATCAGGTTAAACGCCTAGCAGCATCGCTTACGTGATTCCCTAGGTATCACATGATAGTGCCTGCAAGAACCATTCAATTATGGTTAGCGTACAGTACGGTCCCTTCAACTCATATATCCCGATCGATTCGACAACCATTGGTTTATCGAGAGTTGTCAATGAATCGATACTATGTGTCATGTTGTAGTTGCATCGATGATGTAATCTATGAAACCCCTTTCATAATTACAACCATACTCTGGCCAGAGATTTCGATCTACATACACATGATAACACATAGGATATCCATACCCGAAGGTAAGCGGTGAATCCCCGACTACAATGCATCGACTCCTATGTGTTTCGACATAACACCCAACCTTGCCACCTGATGACCCCATGAGAGTCGGTAAACAAGTCAAAGTGTAATTCTAGCACATAGAGTCTCAATGTTGTCTCGGGTCATAAGGACTAATTCTGTACAACCATAAACCAGGACTTTTCCACTCGATAAGTGAGAACCACTTGGAAAGTCCTTTTATGGAGGGTTGTTCAGTGCACTCTACAAGGAGCACCTATCTGCATGTTCGGACATCACAATGTCCCCTACCAATGAAACATGGTACTCACATCGCAGATACTAGTCTCTAACTCGAGCGGCCTATATCCTTCTTAGTGGCGGCTGAATCGACTAGGAACCGTTTAGAATATACAGTATTACAAATATGAGTTTCATGATACTCATCATATGAGCATCTCATATTCTTTCTACTATTTGTACATTCAAGGGCTTTATCTATGCAGCTAGCATGGGTATACAGATAAAGATTTGCCAAAGTAATAATTTCAAATATTATTAAAATAAAGACTGCTTATTCATAGAGTTTCATTGTGAACACTCGGCCAACACTTGGCTCGACGGGCACCTACTCTAACAATCTCCCACTTGCACTAGAGCCAACTACCTATATGCTTAAAACCCATTGATTCGCGATGCTTGTCGAATAATGGTCCAGGTAAAGGCTTAGCTAGTGGATCAACAACATAATCTGTGGAGCCGACTTTGTCAATAGACACTACTATTCTTTCCACAATCTCTCCAAGGATGTGGTACTTTCTCAATACTAGTTTGGATTTCTGATGAGACCTTGGCTCCTTTGCTTGAGCTATAGCTCCCGTGTTGTCACACAACACCGGGATAGGAGCAATTCCATTAGGAATGACGTCCAACTCTTGGACGAAATTCCTTATCCAAACAGCCTCTCTTGCTGCATCTGATGCAGCAATATATTCGGCCTCTGTGCTGGAATCCGTAATATTGTCTTGCTTGGAACTCTTCCAAGAGACAGCAGCACCGTTGAGCATGAATACGAAACTAGAGGTTGACTTCGAGTTATCGATATCGCTTTGGAAGCTAGAGTCGGTATAGCCTTCCAATTTCAGTTCTCTACCCCATAGACCAAGAACAACTTATTGGTCCTTCTCACAACTTGAGGATGTCTTTCACAGCTTTCTAGTTGTGGAAGACCGGGGTTCGATTGATATCTTTTCACTACACATAGTGAAAACGCCACGTCAGGACGTGTAGATATCATCCCATACATGATGTTACCAATTGCCGAAGCATACGGAATGCGTGTCATCGTCACTATCTCTGCATCAGTCTCAGGAGACAGACTTGGATAGGGACACGCCATGACACATTGGTAGATGTCCTCTCAAGGACTCATCCATCGAGAACCGCTTCACGATGGTATCATGTATGTGGACTGGGTGAGACCAAGCCATCTTTTCGATCTATCTCTATAGATATGTATCCCAATACAAAAGATGCTTCACCCAAGTCCTGCATCGAGAACTTACTCGCTAACCATATCTTAGCTGATTGCAACATTCCTACATCATTCCCAATGAGTAGAATGTCATCAACATATAAGCACCAGGAATGTCACAACACTCCCACTGACCTTCTTATACACACATGGTCCCTCATGATTCTTAGTAAATCAAACTCTTTAATTGTACTATCGAATCTAAGGTTCCAACTCCTTGATGCCTGCTGTAATGCCCAAGAATTTGATTAACGTAATCTGAGATGATTAACGTAATCTGAGATGATTTATCGACGATGAACGGATGTGAGCATAGTTGGACCACTCCGAGACAGATTGGTTAACACATATGAGTTATGTGATTTTCGGGCAGAATGTCTGGCGCCCGAGCGGTGGTTCTTGACCGCTCGAGCGCCAATGTTAAACCAAGATGGTTCCGGGCAGAAAGCTTGGCGCCCGGGCGGTAGTTTTTGACCGCCCGAGCGCCATCGGGTAATGCGGGGAGGCAGAGCGCTTCGCGCCCGGGCGGCAGATTTTTACCGCCCGAGCACCGAGCGAGCGCCCGGGCGGGAATTTCTTACCGCCCGAGCGCGATGCGTGTCGCGTGAAGGATGTGCCATTTGTCTTATTGCATGTGCGAGATATATATATATATATATATATATATATATCATGAATTCTTTCAGAATTCATAAGAAGGAAACGAAGGGAATCGAAAAAGGTTTCAGAAAAAGGAAAGAAAATCCTTACGCCTTTTCTGAGAAATCCGCCTGTCCGATTTTGAATCCGACTTTGGTATTGAGTACCTATCGAAGTAGGCTACAACTGGACGTAAGTTTTGCTACGTTTTGATATGATTTGAAATTATGGTATTGTGAGAATCTGATATGATTCATATATGATGTTCTTGGCATGTTAGACATCGTATAATCAAAACCGGAGTGAGAAACAGATACCATATGAAATTGTTATGAATTTCGGAGTTGATTTGATATCAGAATTGAGTTGTTATTGATTAGGAGATGTTGGGATTGATATCTGACTAATATGGTAGGGCTGGATATATTGAAATTATGACGCTGTGTTGTTGAAACAGAATTTGATTTAATTCTGATTATATCCAGTATTGTTTGGATGGTGTATTGATATTGTACCCTCGATATCGTTATTGTCAGACTGAGTATTGACAGGCTTGGGGTTCGAGACTTCGACAGAGTCAGAATAGCAGAAAGAAAGGTATAAATTAATGTTGTGTTGGGATTGCACAACTCGAGTGTGGTTTGGCTCGAGTCTCCCTAAATCACATACTTAGTTTATTACATTGATATTTGTAATTGTTGAGATTGATGTTTTTAGTCTATTGATTCATAGCCACTGCATGTAAGGACTACTGATTCGCTAGTCATTGATTAATTTGCTTAGATACTGACTGTATGTATTGATTTCTGAGTCGTGGAGTCATAGGCTGATTCGCCTAGTCACCGGCTGATTCGTCAGGTTATTGACTGATTCGTCTAAACTTAAGCTGATTCGCTTAATTACAGGCTGAGTTGTCTGATTATTGGCTGATTCGCCTAATTACTGACTGATTCGTCAGGTTATTGACTGAGTCGTCAATTCTGTGGCTGATTCGCCCAGACACTGATATAAGAATTATATCGATGCCGTTTAGGGATTGATTCATTCCTATCGACTGAGATTCGATATAATTACCTATATCCAGACATCGGGATCCCTAGGTTAGAGTTGAGTCGAGTCTGAGACGACGCGTTGTTTGAGTCTGAGTGTGATTCATTATTTGTTATTGATTTATGTTTCTGATTTGATACATGTTATGAATGTTAATTATATGCTTTTATATATGTTTTTATAGGATTGCATGTTTACATTGTTTATACTGGGAGTTATTCTCACCGGAGTTATCCGGCTGTTGTCTTGTTTTGTATGTGTGCATGACAACAGGTGGGGCTGGATCAGGGTCAAGAAGAGGATGAGAGAAGATAGATAGCGTGGAGATCCGGGCTTTGCAGCAACTTAGGATTCAGCTTTGATTTATAGTTGAACCTAGTTTAATTGTGTAGATAACACAAGAATTGTATGTTCATGTTAATATGTAATTTGAATTGAATTACATTACGTTTCCGCTTTGTATATTAAAAGAAAAAATTTTTTTGACCCTGTTTATAATTGACTAATTAGTCCCAATGATGATTAGGAACTTGATTAGCGTCCGGGTCCCCACAACAGGTGGTATCAGAGCCGTAGGCACTAGAACTGTAGATTCTTGAGATTGAGATAGAAGAGGCTAGTGAGCGGGGTAGATTGAGGTTTTCTTTCCTTGCTTGTGATTGTTAGCATGTTGTACTGCTTTATATAATACATGTTACTCGACTTATCTGATTTGATTTTGTAATATGTATTATTGGGCACGAATCTGAATGGATTCTCGATCAGCAGTAAGATGATCGGGAGGGAGATTGAATTGAAACAGATGTGTTGGATTGGGTCACTAATCCTTTTGAGTTTCAGATATGCCTCCTAGACGAATTCCAGAACAGGGTAGTACATCGAATCCTCCGATGGATGTAACACCGACTCCAATGGAAACCTTACTGAAAAGGTTTCAATCATTCAAACCACCGACTCTGAAAGGTATTGAGACATCAGTTGAGTGTGAGAGTTGGCTGAATGATATCGAAAAGCTGTTTGAATTGCTGGAGTATAGCGATGAGCGCCGAATTAAGTTGATTGGGAACCAGTTGCATGATGTTGCAAAGAGCTGGTGGAGTACGATGAAGAGGGCCTTGGAGCAACGAGGTACGATTATTACTTGGGATGTATTTAAAACTGAGTTTTATCAGAGATTTTTCCCAATATCGTACAGAAAAGACAAGGGGGCGGAGTTTGCCAATTTGAGACAGGGTCAGCTGAACATTGAAGAATACGTGACCAAGTTCTCTACCTTGTTAAAGTTTGCTCCACATGTGTCTGAAAATGACGAAGCCGTTGCTGATCAGTTCATCAATGGCTTGAATCCCGACATTTTTACATTGGTGAACACAGGGCGACCGAATAACTTTGCTGATGCTATGAATAGAGCAAAGGGCGCTGAAGCAGGCCTGATAAGACAGAGAGGAGCTGCATTTGTTTCTCAAGAGTGGAGACCACCGCAACCACCTCCCAGATTCGAGAGTGATAGTAGTGGTGGAAAGAAAGATTTTCTGAAGGCTAGAGGAAAGCAGTTTAAGAAGTCTGGCGGCAGTTCTTCTAGTTCCAGTGGTCCCCAACAGAGTTATACCGGGACTTATTGCGGAAATTGTGGAGGGAGACATTCCACTGAACAGTGCCAAGGAGTACTGGGTAGCTGCCACTTCTGCAAACAACAGGGACATTTTTCCAGAGTGTGTCCACAGAAAGGTTCTCAAAGATTTCAGGGAACCGAATCATCTGGATCAGTAGCACAGTGGAGTAGACAATCAGCTGCTGTTCCTTCATTTCAGCCAGCACCATCTCAGTCACAGCAGAGGCCAGGAGGAAGCCAGATAGTCGGCCAGCCTCCTAGACAGCAGGCCAGATTATTTGCTTTGACCGAGGAGCAGGCTGAGGAAGCACCAGATGAGTGATGTTGCAGGTAACGATTCTTGATATAGTTATCCTGCTTTTGTACTGATAGATGCGGGTGCTTCACCTATATTAGTTTGAATGAATTGCATTGCGATATGCTTTGCCCGTTGAGTTTTATTTACTGTAGTGTATGCCTTGCTCCGTTGGGGAGAGTTTTTATAGCAGTGAATGCTGTAAGACGATGTATACTACAGTAGAATGAGAATGAGACTGAGTTAGAGCTTGTGATAGCTGGTATTGTACTGGGGTTGTCTAATTTTGGGACTGCATTACGGATATTGATATGCGGACCAAGTACAGAGCTACCTAGATTGATTCCAGAAGATGGTGAGAATGGGACCTGAAATGGCCAAGAGATGAGTATTGTACGATAAGGATTCTAGATTGAGGATTCCTTTGATAATTCGTACTAGCTATGACTCGAGTATTACTGAAAGGAGCAGAGATAATCCTTATGTATTCAGTTGATTTACTGAAGTTGAGTCTATCATTGGCTGATTTACCAATGATATGAAAGTTATTGATGTTTTTTTTTCCCCCCGATAAGATTTCAGATTTTATTTCTGGCAGGGAGATTGATTTTAGCCTTGATTGGATATAAAAAAAAAAAAAAATAAAAAAAAAAAAAAAAACAGCTGAAATGGCGAATCCTGATTGAGACAGATGGCATTCAGGATGTGTTATATCCAAGGATGATGTTTCTGTTGATGTTAGCAGAAATAAACTATAATTAGTTGGCTGTAGTAGATATCAGTGTCAGATAATTGCGATTGTATAAGTTTATCGGATCAGTACTGATTAGTGATGTCTTGAATTTGACTGAATATTGTTGTTATTCTGAATTCGGGTTTGAATCAGATCGAAGACAGTGTTGGTGGAAACAAAAGAAAGCTGATATAGCTGAATTTGTAACCAAATGTCTGAATTGTCAATAGGTGGAAGCTGAGAGAAAGAAAACAGGAGGATTAGTACAGAGTTTGTCTATTCCTGAAAGGAAATGAGATCACATTTCCATAGATTTGTAATGAAATTACTGAGATCCTCCCGGAGTTGTGATGTGATTTGGGTTGTGACTGACAGATTGACCAAATCCGCATGTTTTATTCTGTACGCGATGACGTACAGACATGACCAAATGACTGAGATTTATGTCAGACAGGTAATCACACTGCCTAGAGTGCCAAAGCCGATTGTTTTAGACCATGATCCTCGGTCTATATTGCACTTTGGGTAGAGTTTGCAGTAGGCTCTAAGTATGAAGGTACATCTTAGTACCGCATATCATCCATAGACCGATGGATAGTCTGAGCAGATGCTCCAGATATTGGAGGATGCTGAGAACAGTAGTGCTTGATTTTAGCGCTAGGTGGCAAGATATACTGCCATTTTGTGAGTTTTCGTACAACAATAGCTATCATACGAGTATTGAAATAGCTTCTTTCAAAACCTTGTACGGAAAGAAATGGGGATTTCCTCTTTATTGAGATGAGAACTATCTTTATTGATGCTTCATATGAGGATTCAGTGAAGTCGTCAGAGCATAGAAGAAGATACTTGGGAAATAGAGTCAGACATGAGACAAAGATTCCCCGAGCTATTTAACTGATGTGAGTTTTCTATTCAGTTTTGTGATATACCTTCTTATTGATACGATTGATTGCCTGTGATTTCGAGGACGAAATCGTATCTTAGGGGGGGAGAAATGTAATGCCCAAGAATTTGATTAACGTAATCTGAGATGATTAACGTAATCTGAGATGATTTATCGACGATGAACGGATGTGAGCATAGTTGGACCACTCCGAGACAGATTGGTTAACACATATGAGTTATGTGATTTTCGGGCAGAATGTCTGGCGCCCGAGCGGTGGTTCTTGACCGCTCGAGCGCCAATGTTAAACCAAGATGGTTCCGGGCAGAAAGCTTGGCGCCCGGGCGGTAGTTTTTGACCGCCCGAGCGCCATCGGGTAATGCGGGGAGGCAGAGCGCTTCGCGCCCGGGCGGCAGATTTTTACCGCCCGAGCGCCGAGCGAGCGCCCGGGCGGGAATTTCTTACCGCCCGAGCGCGATGCGTGTCGTGTGAAGGATGTGCCATTTGTCTTATTGCATGTGCGAGATATATATATATATATATATATATCATGAATTCTTTCAGAATTCATAAGAAGGAAACGAAGGGAATCGAAAAAGGTTTCAGAAAAAGGAAAGAAAATCCTTACGCCTTTTCTGAGAAATCCGCCCGTCCGATTTTGAATCCGACTTCGGTATTGAGTACCTATCGAAGTAGGCTACAACTGGACGTAAGTTTTGCTACGTTTTGATATGATTTGAAATTATGGTATTGTGAGAATCTGATATGATTCATATATGATGTTCTTGGCATGTTAGACATCGTATAATCAAAACCGGAGTGAGAAACAGATACCATATGAAATTGTTATGAATTTCGGAGTTGATTTGATATCAGAATTGAGTTGTTATTGATTAGGAGATGTTGGGATTGATATCTGACTAATATGGTAGGGCTGGATATATTGAAATTATGACGCTGTGTTGTTGAAACAGAATTTGATTTAATTCTGATTATATCAAGTATTGTTTGGATGGTGTATTGATATTGTACCCTCGATATCGTTATTGTCAGACTGAGTATTGACAGGCTTGGGGTTCGAGACTTCGACAGAGTCAGAATAGCAGAAAGAAAGGTATAAATTAATGTTGTGTTGGGATTGCACAACTCGAGTGTGGTTTGGCTCGAGTCTCCCTAAATCACATACTTAGTTTATTACATTGATATTTGTAATTGTTGAGATTGATGTTTTTAGTCTATTGATTCATAGCCACTGCATGTAAGGACTGCTGATTCGCTAGTCATTGATTAATTTGCTTAGATACTGACTGTATGTATTGATTTCTGAGTCGTGGAGTCATAGGCTGATTCGCCTAGTCATCGGCTGATTCGTCAGGTTATTGACTGATTCGTCTAAACTTAAGCTGATTCGCTTAATTACAGGCTGAGTTGTCTGATTATTGGCTGATTCACCTAATTACTGACTGATTCGTCAGGTTATTGACTGAGTCGTCAATTCTGTGGCTGATTCGCCCAGACACTGATATAAGAATTATATCGATGCCGTTTAGGGATTGATTCATTCCTATCGACTGAGATTCGATATAATTACCTATATCCAGACATCGGGATCCCTAGGTTAGAGTTGAGTCGAGTCTGAGACGACGCGTTGTTTGAGTTTGAGTGTGATTCATTATTTGTTATTGATTTATGTTTCTGATTTGATACATGTTATGAATGTTAATTATATGCTTTTATATATGTTTTTATAGGATTGCATATTTACATTGTTTATACTGGGAGTTATTCTCACCGGAGTTATCCGGCTGTTGTCTTGTTTTGTATGTGTGCATGACAACAGGTGGGGCTGGATCAGGGTCAAGAAGAGGATGAGAGAAGATAGATAGCGTGGAGATCCGGGCTTTGCAGCAACTTAGGATTCAGCTTTGATTTATAGTTGAACCTAGTTTAATTGTGTAGATAACACAAGAATTGTATGTTCATGTTAATATGTAATTTGAATTGAATTACATTACGTTTCCGCTTTGTATATTAAAAGAAAAAATTTTTTTGACCCTGTTTATAATTGACTAATTAGTCCCAATGATGATTAGGAACTTGATTAGCGTCCGGGTCCCCACACCTGCTTTAGATCATAAATAGATCTCTGAAGTTTACATACCATATGCTCACTTCCGATAGATGTAAACCCTTTAGGTTGAGACATGTAAATCACTTTCTTAAAATCCCCATTAAGAAAGACTGTCTTAACATCCATCTGCCATATCTCATAGTCATACCATGCAGCTATGGCTAGCAAAATCCTTATGGACTTGAACATTGCGACTGGGGAAAAGGTTTCCTCAAAGTCAACTCCTTGTCTTTGAGTACATCCTTTTGCCACCAATCGCGCCTTGAAAGTCAATACCTTCCCATCCGCCCCAAGTCCCTATGGGAACCGTTCCCTCAGGTGGATCTATAAGATCCCACACTTGGTTCGTATGCATGGAATTCAACTCAGATTCCATAGCTTCAAGCCATTTGGATGAATCGGCATCAGATAACGCTTCCTTGAAGGTCCTTGGATCACATCCATGGTTAGGCTCATCATGGCCCTCTTCAAGAAGCTGACCATACCTCATAGGTGGTCTCGAGACTTTCTCGAATCTTTTAGGAGCTTGTATCTCCTCACTTGGCTCTTCGGGTGTGGGTTCTTCAATTGTGGGTTTCTCTCGAACCTCTTCGAGTTCTATCATCTCCCTTTTTCTATCCAATAGAAAATCCTTTTCAAAAAGGTTGCATTCCTAGAAACAAACACCTTTGTTTCTTGGGGATGATAGAAATAATATCCAACTTAATTCCTTGGATATCCCACAAAGTAACATAAAATGGATCAACAATCCAATTTATCTCCCACTACGTGCTTCACATAAGCAGGGCTCCCCATATTCTAAGATAAGAATATTTGGGAGGCTTACCCATCCATATCTCATATGGTGTCTGCCTTTAAATGGACATTTAACGGAATATCTTTTAATTTTAAGTTATAGAGATCGTTTTCAAGTTCTCAAGTACCAATCAAACATTCATTCATGTAAATGTTGCAAACACCTTTGCAAAATAAACAAGAATATCCATTTTTATCAGCATAGAAATGGAAACAATGTTTTTTATCAAAAAAGGTACAAACAAACATCTCTTAATTAACTTAAAACTATTGTTCAACAATAAGTAAACATCTCTAATAGCCTTGGCAGCAACTCTTGCTCCATTGCCCATCCTCAAGAAGGTCACACCTTCCTTAGGCTTCCTACTTCTTCCCATCACCTGTAACCCATTACAGAGATGTGAGTCACAACCGGTATCTAATACCCAAGAAGTAGAGTTAATTAAAATGTTTACTTAAATTTAGAACATACCGTTTCCAGAACACTTCTGGGCAAGATATTCTTTGCAATTACGCCTCCAATGTCCAGGCTTCTTGCAGTGATGACATACATCATTAGTCTTGTCAGCCTTAACTGGTCTGGCTGCCTCAACAGGGTTCGGAGATTGCCTCAACAAGGGCACGTTCTTCTCGGGACGTTGGAAAGAACTCTTCTTTCCCTTCCCATGTGGATCAATCTTCGTACCAGATGAAGAACCCACATAAAGAACCAACTTCTCTTTCTTGATGGTGGATTCAAACGTAACAAGCATGTTCACCAACTCCTCAAGGGTCGGTTCCATCTTGTTCATGTTGAAGTTCACCACAAAAGGATCAAATGAGCTAGGCAGCGATAACAGCAACATGTCGGTGGTCAACTCCGAAGGCAGGATCAGATCCATGCCAACGAGCTTGTCCACGAGCCCGATCACCTTTAGGCCATGCTCATGGACCGAGGCCCCATCTCGCATGCGCAAAGTGATCAGCTCCTTGACGGTAGCATGCCTTAGTGGTCGTGTTTGCTCACCAAAGAGCTCTTTGAGATGCAAATGAATGTCAGCAGCACTCTTTGCACCCTCAAAACGCCTCTGTAGCTCATCGTTCATAGAAGTCAGCATATAACACCTGGCTATCAAGTCATGGTCACACCATTCCTTGTAAGCCTGCAATTCCTCAGGATTGCAGTCAGTCGGAGCCTCAACAGGGGGCGACTGAGTTAGTGTATATGTTACCCTTTCCGAATTTAAGACTATTTTCAAATTTCTTAGCCAAGTGAGGTAATTAGGTCCAGTTAATATGTGTTTGTCGAGTATTATAGATATCGAATTGGGCATCGAAGACATTGTCGATTTGTACTGAAAAGTAAAAACAGATAAATGTTGATGACTATTTTAAATATTTGGTAAGATATAAAGTATGGACTTTAACTTTATAAATATTTACTCCCACTGTTTTGACATCTTTCACTACCCTCCACTGAAAACGGGAAACTCCTTTCCTCAGTAGGTACGTAAGGTCCAATTAGCGAATTGTGATCCCGAATAATATCAGCCAATCACAATTCCTAAAAGGTAGTTTCCAATTGCATCACAATGCAACCCTTAACGTAAACTTTTGTCTCACGTTTGATTAGGACCCAATAATATGACGTCGTTCATCTTCACGTGTCAAGCCTTACCCATCGATGTTGAACCTTAATGGACGGTCGCCATGAGTTCCCTCAATAATATGAGCCGAAATCATGGGAGTTCCACGTAGTTCACATCACCATGTCAATGGATGTCACAGCTTTCCGGCACCCAGGGCCCCCCCAATAATATGAGCCGAGCCCCGAGTACGGGTAGCGTTCATCATGCACCCATTGTCGATGGAAGACAAGGAAATTATAAACAAATTTATAATTCCCCTTTTCGGGCTTGATATTAATTTTGAATCTTATTCAAAATGAGGGTTTTTAATTTTGAAAGGTCTCATCATTAATTTTATTTTAAAAGCTCGCCATGTTTGATCGTATGTTTGCCGGATTCATGCAACTTTGTTATTATCATAATAATAACGCACATACTCATTATTTATAACATATCATGCATATATTATAAACAGTAAACAAACAAGGATGATCAATCGCCCCAATACTAACGGTCCGTGTGAGCTAAACACGGACCTAGGTCCAATCCTAGGGTAAATGCACGGGATGCAAATGCAACATTTACATAAGCTTCCAATTTTTACATGTCTTCGATCTTCATAATCATCATGGCCACCATCTTCCAATCTTGATCATCCACTATACTAATATTTACAAATAAATATCCATGGCAAATAGGGATACATCTCATGGGATGGGAACGGGCCATAAACCAAGCCCACTTTATAAATTGATAATTATTACAATCATTCAACACAAAATATCCTAGCATACACCTAGCAAATTGGGCTTGGGCTTTTGATCATCCTTCATGCATAATATCACATATCATACACCATCAATTAATTATCACAATAATTAATTGATCCAATATTATATATCTTGATCCAATCACTAACCGCCATGATTATAAACTAAATTAACAAAGTATACAAACACCTTTGTCTACTTTCAAATTAATTTATTTATAACCGAATTTCTTGTAAATCACCATTTACTATAAATAATTAAAGTCCAACTTAAATTATTTATTTCATGAGAAAAATTTGCAACTTTTGTAATTTTAAACTTTGATAGGACTCGTTTTTACGTGTTTTTAGTGTTGGTTTCGAGTCGCATTCATACATCATATTAGGTTGTTCTAGTTTATTCTTGCATTTTGTTTGCATTATTTAGCATATGACTGATCTCGTGTGTTTTGTGGTATTTTGTAGGAATGGAACCAAATATGGCAGAAAATGGGCACAACAACGAAGAAGCCTCGCTAGGGCGGTCAAAACTGACCGCCCCAGCGAGCATTCTAGTCTTACCGAGGATTTCGAACAGAAGACCTCTCGCTAGGGCGGTCAAAAACTGACCGCCCCAGCGAGACTGCTAGCCTGGACAAGAGAATTTAACAGAAGATCTCTCGCTCGGGGGGTCAAAAGTGGCCGCCCCAGCGAGACTAGAGAGAAGGCTAAAGATTTTTATTCGAGAGTCACTCGCCCCAGCGGTCAAAACCTACCGCCCTAGCGAGTCACGCGATCCAGCAAGATTCTGCGAGATTTGTTTCTATTTTCATGGACTCTATCCAAGACCACTAACCTAATACACGAGATTGGGCGCCTCTTAGAGGAGGATTCATCATATTTTCATCAATTTTTCTGGGAGAGAAGGCTAGGAGTAAGGAAGACTTTCGAAGAACTCGAGAATTCCAAGCGTCGCAGCCATCTTCCATCGTCATATTTAGTATTTTATTATGCAGTATTTTATTCTCTTGCATAGATTGTTGATTTTTAGTATGAATTTGGTTGGCTAAACTCTATATTTGTTGGGATTTGAGGGGATCCTACCCCGTACTCGTGGTTTAACATTATTTATCGACGTTTTTATGAGTGATTTGTTTATGCTTTTGCGCTTTCTTATTTCAATTGAAGTCTAGCTAACTTCCTTTGATTATTTCATGTTGTTAATGATTTCGATAGAATAATTGACAATAGGATCGAATAGCATAGACCACGGATTTACCATTTTAGTAGATATACGGAATTGGGTACGTGTCGATAGTGATAATTCACCCGGATGAAAGCTAGCGGATTTCATAGAACGTAATGCAATCGTGAACTGTTAAATAATTGAGGATACTTGATTACTGCATGTTTATGATTAGTATTAATATAGCTCGACAGAGTATATTAATTAGTCTAGGGAATTCCGTCGAATGCACGAGTAAAAGTCGAGTATAATTATTTGAACACGAGCGGTAGGTGAACTGATAATTCCCAACAAATTCGCTTCTCATTTGATTTACATCCAATCTAATCATTGATTTCTTGATTATTTGTTCTTGCATTTTAATCATTTTAGTTATTAAATTCACTTTAGTTTAATCACCAACTCAATCTATCGTTGCTAAAGAAATTGAAGTGAAAATAAGAATATTGTAACGCAGTCCTTGTGGATCGATACTCGTATTCACTTACGTTTATTATAACTTGACTATCGTGCACTTGCGATATTTTAAATCGAGCTTTCATTTATAAAACAAATTTTGGGACAATTCACTGTGCAAGTTTTGCTCGATCAAGTTTTTGGCGCCGTTGCCGGGGACTGTTGATTCACAATTTTTTTTTTTTCATTTAAATTCTTTAGTATTATTTATTTCATTATTATTTGATACTCTCATTGTGTTGCAGATTTTTCTTGTGGTGCATGCCAAGATCACTTGACGTGGAGCTTGAATTTGACCCTGAAATCGAAAGAACTTTCCGCAGACGAAGACAGCAACAAAGACTCAAAGAACAGATGGAAAGACACGAGCAAGAACGTGGAGAGGAACAGCGTGACAATAGACAAGTTGAGATACCACGTCGCATTCCGATGATGGATTATGCACAACCGTCTCTTGATGGAGCACGTCCAAGCATCGTGAGACCAGTCATCCGAGCTAACCAGTTTGAGATCAAGCCAGCTATCATTCAGATGATTCAAAACACTGTTCAATTTGGGGGAAGTGCACTTGACGACCCTAATTCTCATATAGCTGATTTTCTTGAAATTTGCGATACTTTTAAGTTTAATGCTGTGTCTGATGATGCTGTTCGTTTGCGTTTATTTCCATTTTCACTAAGAGATAAAGCTAAGGCGTGGTTAAACTGTTTGCCTGTAGGGTCTATCACTACATGGGAGGATATGGCGAAGGCATTCCTGACCAAGTACTTTCCTCCGTCGAAGACTATGAAGCTGAGAGCCGACATTACTACTTTTGCTCAATATGAGCTTGAGTCACTTTACGAGGCGTGGGAGCGATACAAGGATTTATTGAGGAGATGTCCACACCATGAGCTACCTCTTGGGTTAGTTGTTCAAACTTTTTACTACGGTCTGCTTACTTCTAACCGTACCATGATAGATGCTGCTGCCTGTGGTAACTTGCTGAGAAAAACGGCTGAGGAAGGATATGAATTATTGGAGGAGATGGCTGCTAGCAGCTATCATCCTCACTCTGATAGGCAGAAACGAGGTGCGGGAGTTAATCA